>NW_009212305.1:69306-75501 GCF_000690835.1 Fulmarus glacialis
GTGTAACATGTCGTATTTAAGGCAAGTGGCTTCATCTTAAGAGTCAGCATGGACTCACTACTTCTCACGGAGGCAAGGTCCTGCTCGTCAGGCACTTCTGGCAGGACCAGGGCCCTCGGTCTCACCGATGCAGGGCGGCAGGTCGCTTGTGTCCAGGCAAGCTCAGAGTTGGTCGCTGCCCAGGGAGGCAGCCTGCTCTGCTGGGCTGAGGGCAGCTGCTCTGCTGGGAGTGACTGATGAGCCACGTCTTGCTACTGTGGCAAGGTTTTTTGAATGCATCTTTGGGTAAGTATTTAAAGTGTTTATGCAATACAGTGGTCAGTATAGCAGTTCTTGTTCCCTTTTCCATGAGCTTCTGTTTGCTCCTGTTCGTTTACCTTGCATCCTTCCTCATCATCTTCTAGAAGGTGGCAAGGGTCATTTTGACCTACTAAGTCCATTTGTAGCTTATGGCAGAAACCATGTGGATTAATAGATCTAAATTGTCATTTTTACCATTGGACTCAAGCTGTTAGAATTCCCTCTTAATATTTTTAATATACTTAGTTTCACCACAACCAGCGAGATTTTCCCCCTCCCCCCCCCCCCCCCCCCTCTTTTTTTTTTCTAGCGGGGGGGGTTGACTCGCCTTATTTAATAGCACTCTTTAACCCTTCAAGTCTTGTCTTAGCCAGGGGGATGGAGGGCAAGAAAACTCCACATTCTATTATTCAAATTCATTTTTAAAATATCAAGGTGTTTCTGCCTTTGATAAGTTATTTTTGAAATACCTGGGCATATAGAAAACCTGTTCCTAGGCAATGAAAAATACTTTCTTCTTCTATTGTACTTTTTAAAGGAATTTTGCCTGATATGGAGAGTGTTTAAAAATAACTATTAAAGACTGTATTTTGGAAAAATAGAAAACTCCGTTTTATCCAAGTAAGTAAAAAAAAAAAAAAAGAAAAAAAAAGAAAAAAAAGAAAAAAAGAAAAGAGAGAACCAAAAAAACTAGTCAAAACTTTGCAGATGCCCAGTGGACTGGATACTTATTTTTTTCTTCTACAAAGATTTTGTTAGAACTCCTGCATTTTCCAGAATTTCTGTACAATCTTTTAAATTGAAATGTCTTGACTTTGCATTTTTCCATAAGTTATCAGAGGTGGCTTTCTAGCTTTAAGCCAAATTCTTTGGCTCGTGCAAGAGATGCAGTAACTTCTTGATTTGTTTTGTGCAAATTCTGTTTTGTAATCTGTAAGCTTTTTTTGTATGTACAATATAGAGAGTCCTATTTTGTATTTTTTAAATGTAAGTATTACTTTTGGAGCTGTAACTTTCTTAAGAGTCTTTGATGTGAAGGAACCGGTTTGCCAATGTAACTTAGAGTATTGATAAATCCTTGTTGCAGCAAGGCATAAAAAAACTTCGAGTTCTGAAGTTAAAGGGAGAAATATATCCATATTTAACTAACAAAAACCACTTCTTCAAAGAGAGAAACAGATCCTTAAAATATTCTGCTAATATGAGGTAATTCCTTTCCCGTTACCCAACTTGCTAGTTAGTTTTTAGTCCATCTCCCCTAACGTTGCTCATGAGCTTGGAGCTGTGATACAGAAGTATTCAGTACAGGCAGAACTGGTGATGGGCGCTAAACCATTTGATCTTCCCTAGTTTTTACTTTCTTTTGAGACAGCAGATGGAGAGTAGTTGCCACTATGCAACTTGAGACAAACTCCAAAATGAGACTTGACTGAAGTTTTTTTTTTTTTTTAAAAAAAAAAAAAAAACTTAATCTCAGATGCAGCTCTTTAAATATTTATGTATTAATACAAATCTGCTTGAAAAGCAAGTTGTGGTCCCTGTAATTATTTCTTCCTGAGGCAGCAGATCCAACTTGCTCTGCGGGCATAAGGATATAGTGTATTGTGACAATGAGGGTATTTTGCTGTTTCATAATGAAACCGATTCTGTCTTGAGTGAAATTAAGACATTTCCCCTCCCCGCCCTCTTTTCTTGCAGGAGGAAAACTGTGGTCTTATGTCAGTAAGTTCTTAAACAGAAGTCCTGAAGAGAGCTTTGAAATTCCTGAAGCCAGAACATCCAGTTCAACTAAAATTTACCTGGAGCAGCCAACACCTAGTCCTAAAGAAATCGGTAGCAGCACTGATTCCAGAGAAAGCTACAGGGAGAGCATGCTGAAGGTGGTCCCACTGAAGAGCAGCCTAACGCCGAGCTCTCAGGATGACAGCAGCAACCAGGAAGATGGCCAAGAGAGTTCCAAGTGGATGGACTCAGGATCCAGCTCAGAAGAAGAGTGCACTACTAGTTATTTAACATTATGCAATGAATATGGGCAAGAAAAGATTGATTCTGGCTCTCTAAATGAGGAACCAGTGGTTAAACTGGAGAGCGAAGGTCTAAATACCAAAGAGAGAAGTTGCTTACAGAAATGCAGTGTCGTTGGCAGTGATAGCTTCACCTCTCAGATTGCACCTCAGGAACGAAAGCTTTTCATTGACAACGCTGAGTCAGAAATAGCTAGCCCTACTAGGATATTGGACTCATTAACTAAATCAAAGAGCAGCCCCATGGAACTCTTCAGGATAGATAGCAAAGATAGCACTAGTGAGCTCCTCGGGCTTGATTTTGGAGAAAAATTATATAACCTGAAATCGGAGCCTTTGAAGCCATTGTTTTCTGTCCCAGATCATGACAGAAGCGTGGATGCCCTAGAGAGCAAAATGGATGTGAGAGCTCATGACACCGTAAGCAGGGGTTCAAATGACTCTGTGCCAGTTATCTCCTTTAAGGATGCTGCTTTTGATGATGTAAATAGCATTGATGAAGGAAGGCCTGATCTCCTAATAAACTTACCTGGTATGTCTGATGAAACAGAAGAGGCAGCAGTGTCAAGGCCAACAAAGTTTACAAAAACTGATAGGGATATGTTGGAAGTAAAGTTATTAGAAACACCTGATGTCTTACAATTAAATAATTCTGCAGAGCCATGCAAAACATTTGATCAAGAGCCAAATCATGTGGCACCAGAAGTGGGTGATCCTTCCCGCGAGGAAGCAAATGGACAAAGCGGTGTCACTCGGGGAGCTCTTGGGACCCTCTTTACATCTGACCAAGAGGTAGGTAGTTCAGAAGACGGGGCTCTGTTTCAAGGGCTTGGAGCCTGCTCCTTAAACGTGACAAGCAAAGAAGAAAGTTTGTTTATTTCCAACCCGCTCTCAGGTGCTCAAGATGTTAGCTTGGATGGAGACATGTTAAGAAATGAAGCAGTGTTGCTGTTTTCTGATCAAACTGAAGACTTTGGGAAGGAGGAAATAGATTCGGCTTTGTTACCAGCAGCTGAAAGTAAAGAGACAGCAGCGAAGAGGGAAGACAAAACAGCAGTGGCAGGGGAGAAGGAAATACATCAAATTTTTCAGAACCTCGACGAAAGATTAGCGATAACCTCCAGGTTTTATATCCCAGAGGACTGCATTCAAAGATGGGCAGCTGAAATGGTTGTAGCCCTTGATGCTTTACATAGAGAAGGAATTGTGTGCCGCGATTTGAACCCAAACAACATCTTATTGAATGATAGAGGTCAGGAACTTTTGCAAATGCATTTCTTTTTATTCGCTGTTGCTTCCAATTAACTGAGTAGGCGTTTTATCTTGTAATTAGTATCTTCATTTCCTGTCTAGAGCTTCATTATCAGTGCAGCAAATTCACCCCCAGTAATAGCTTCTAGTACTTAATGATGCCATTATTCTTAATGATACTGTTTTTAGCTACAAAAGGAGTAATTACAGTTCACTTCTGCAGAAAATGGAAGGGAAAAATGTTTTGATTTCTCCTGTCGTTTTGTTTTTAGGACACATTCAGCTAACGTATTTTAGCAGGTGGAGGGAGGTTGAAGATTCCTGTGACAACGATGCCATAGAGAGAATGTACTGTGCCCCAGGTTAGAGCAATCACCTACAATGTTTCACTTGGAAAGTAGATTAGCAGCTTTCATTTTCTCACGGAGCCTCTATAGCATAGAGCTCGAGATCATGCAGTATCTGAATTTTCTTTGCTTTTTCCTGAATGTCTTAAAAAGCTAGAGGGCTCATAACTGCTTTATTGTTGAACTGTGGTGGTGGTTGTTAGATTATTTCCATAAAGTGTAATTGTATTGAATGTCTTGTTTAAGCAAATTTAAGGAATGCTGTGTTTTCTTGCAGTTATTTGCTATATGTGAGTACATCTTGATAACTGAAAAGAGCAAATAAGGGAAAGGGCAGACTGAAAAGATGACACTAAGAGCCTTAAAAATACAAAAATTTATACGTGCAAAGAACATGGGGGAAAAAAACCATAGTGGTTTGAAAAATACAACCCTAATAGGCTCAGAGATGCCTCTGACATTTTTGATGAGCTACAGTGGGCTTTGAAATAGTTTAGAGAGCTCTTTTCTTAGAACTGCTTTCATCAGTCATGAGGGTGATAAAATCAATATCTCTTGGGTTTTTATAGCAAGGATGGCACTTGAAACCGAGCCCTCCCTCTTTCTCTTTTTCCCATTTATTTTCTGCTAATATAGTGGTCAAATTGTAGTGGCAGCCGAAAATCAGATGTTTTACTTATAACTTTGTATTTTTAAAAATTCATAGCTAGCTTAAAAAAACTACTTTTAGAGTTGAAATGACTACTGGGACGCTATTCAGATTTTCAGTTTCTCTTTTTTATTCTGAATTTGAAATGCCAACATACTCTTTCTGCTGAGCGCGTGGTCTGGCTAGGCATTGCAACTTGGCATGCAGGTAGTCCTCAAGCTCAGAGTCTGCAAATGTGCTCAGAAAAATTTAGAATAAGAGTTATCAGCAATGGAAGTTCTGAACTTAGTTTGGCATCAGGTGTTTATTCTGTGACTTAGTCTCGCAACTGAAATACAGTAAGGAACTGCTCTCTGTGAATAAAGGTGGTAGGATCTCAACAAAAATTTGAATGCTGGCCTCTTGAGATAAATAGTAAATAAAATCTTTTCTATCCAGGTGCAAGTCAAAAGGGCAGGTATTACAGAAAAGAATTCTTTTTACCTATCAAAGCAAACCCAACACCTTTGTTCTACCCTCACCCCACTTCAATTCAAGAACAAGAAAATTGGTGAATCCCAGCAATTCTTGTGGTTGTTAAAAAGAAACATGTCCTGGTTGCCAACTTGCACGACGTCCTGTTAGAAAGAGGCGTTTTCCTGCCTCCCTAACACAGCCTCGTACAAAGCTCTCCCTAGTTGAGTAGTAGCAAAGATGGAAGTGCCTTTTCCCTTTTCCCAACCTGTCATCATTAATGAGCTGTGAAAGTCAAATCTTAATTTTTCTGGTTTTTAATGAGGATCCAAAGAGAGTCTTTTTTTGCCCTCTAAGCCCCAACCAGCCAACTCCTGCAGTAATTAAGTGTTTAGGGAGCAGTTGAAATAATATTTAGAAGTCCCCAAATGCAAGAATAAAGTTTTCCGCACCATCGTTATTTCCACCTCGCAGCACAGGTGTGGTATCCATCCGGGCTTTTCTTGGTTAAGTTGCCCTCTCCTTTCCGCCCTCTCTGCCCTACCCCAAGCTGTAGTTTGCTTTGTGTGTCTCTAACTGGCGAGCTACAAGATGAAGATTTGCAAATGCAAATATTAGATATATGCAAGATGGCTGAATTGATACTCTGTGATTCTTACCTTTCATATTTCTAGATCTTAATGTTATGTCTGCAAAGCGTACTCTTACTTTAGTGTAGCTATTTCACGCTATTTTTTGCAGTACAAAATATATTTTGGAGCCAAGTGCCATTCTATTCTGAGAATTAATACCTGTACCTTCAAGAATGGTGTATAGCTGAGTCCAAAACAGCTTTCTCAGGGCTACTGCTGCTGGTAAATCTTGCTCTAGAACTTTTGATCAGTATTAAAAAAATAATCATGTTAGTGGGCTTTCTTTAGGCTCTGATGTTACAGGGGAAAAAAACCTCATTTGGATGATCATTTTTCATTTTAAGGAGTGTACCATGTCCCTGGAACCCATGTCTCCCCTTTATCATGATAGAATTGCTCCTCAAGCTGCTTCTTGGAATAAGGATTTTGAAATTATACTTGTGCTTCAGTTCAGTACACTAAGAGAAATTGGCAAGTTCGTTTTGTTTTTTTTTATTCTTTTTAAGTTGCTTTTTAAAGCTGATCATAAATGTTTCTCA
>NW_009212305.1:75532-94217 GCF_000690835.1 Fulmarus glacialis
CTGCTGAAGGAAGGGCTGCAGTTTTGTAGAGGTGAACAAGTGATCTTCAGAAAATTTCATCAGGTCTCATGATTTCTTATCATTATACAACACAGTGACTACATAAAGTGACTCAAAGCAATTCTTTATCTTGTTTTGAATTTTCCTGGTGTTTCCAGTATTGTGTGCTGTGTTGCCCTACCTCTGGGTACTCAGCCTTCCCTCTCGTTTTCTCTCCTAACTGAAAGATGTAGCGAAACTTGGCTTGTAAAATTTTGTCTCCATGTGTTTAGCTTGGTGTGTGTTTTCATCAGAGTTTGGGATAGAATAGGATTTGGATATGATAACTTGTATGTTACGTGATTTCAATGTTTTGTTATTTGAATGTACTCATTAAAAGTATGCAAGAAAGGGAAGAAGTTTTTATCAAAACACTGTCTTTTAGGGTCTGGTGTTGGAGACTGAGAACAGATGATGAGTCTTGGGATGCAGCTCTTTTTCTGCATTGATTTTTGAGGAGCAAATTTTGGAGGCAGAAAAAGGAGAGGATGAATGTGAAATTTAAACAGATTGCAGGATATCTTCAATTTAAAATAGGTAGGAAATTTTATTGGAGAGTTATGTGAAAGATAAATGCAAAAATGTATTTGAAACAATTTTGTCTTTTTAATTGGTAAGGTTTCAGGTGTTACTTTTTTACAGCACAAGTTATAAAGTGCTTAGCAGTGAAGTGCCTAAGCACATATTTAAATTTTAAGTTGCTTTATTAGTTGAAGGAAAACATGGAGTCTAAATTCTACAATTTATATATCAGAATCTAATTCCTGGAGGGGCTAGGGATAATAATGTATTAATGTTGAAGCTTTTTAGACCCAGGGGAGTATAGAGGTCCAACTACATGGAGTTTGCTTGCAGGATGTAGGATTCAGTACCCCAGGTTGTAACCTTGTATTAAAGCAAAGCAAAGTAGTATTGGTACAGAAACAGTGATCAGATCCTTGCCATGGTGAATAGCAAGGACTTGCTCAGCTCTTGTTATCTTACGAAAAGCAGAGAGGCAATGTGACTGCATATGTAGAAAAGAGATTGTGCAGTGTATATATAAAATAATAGAACAAATGCAAACATTATAAATGGAGAAGTGTCAAAAAGATGAGGGAAGAGAGAGTTTAAAAAGCTGCAAACCATTCCCTGCTAGCAATATAATTAATTTTGTATGAAATAGCAATTGTCATTTTATATTGTGCATAAATTAAAAGCAGGGCTGAATCTGTTGCAAGAAGTGGCACTTCTCCACTATTGACGGCAGGTGGCATTGTACCATTAATGGATTTTGCTGTTGCACTTGCTGGCTCTAATTAGCCTAACTTCACATAAGAACTGGAGATGGAAGATGCAGTTTATTTGTAGTGATTTGCATATCAAGAATTGTACTCGCAAGCTCAGAGTCGTGGTGTTTTTTGTAGTGCTGTTGAATCTGTTGGTAAAGTTAGATAACTGTCTTTACTCCTGCATAGTTCTACTCAATAAAAAAAAAGTTCATGCTGAACCAACTACTGCAACAACAGAGCTATCTGCAGATGCTTAAAAGTAGCGCCTGTGCTATACTTTGATTAATGGCCAAACTAAATCTTTGCTGTTCACCTATGATAAGTCAAATGTTGTTTCTCTAACCCACAAGGGAAATGATGGATTATAAATCATCCCCTATAAACTCAACACCACTTCAAGTAAAACTGTGGGGGTTTTGGCCAAGAATAACCTATTTGCTTTTAAAGAAGAAATTAAGCACTTGTAACTGAGAATTTCTGCTGCATTAATATGGTTAAGGTGACTAATGTGAGGTTTATGTGTTTTTTTCCTTTAACTTTCCTCTTCTTTATAGTAATTTTGTTTTCTGAATGTTTTAAAGTGTGCTAAGCAGCTGATATCTGAATACAAAGTTATTAGCGGATCAGATGAGAATGATTCACTTCTGTTTAAACAGCCCTTTGCTCTCCATGCCCCCTGAGAACTCTTATCACATATTTGTCAAAAAAACCCCACAAAAACTAATAAAAAATCCCTTGCATTATCCACCTGCCTGGTGGCTGATAGTATCAGCAATGTATCTCTTTATCTCTTGGTTAATGTGCCTTGGTATTCTGAAGGGGGGAAAATTCCAGTAACAGATTCAATTTACACGGACAGAAACTTGAGCAAATGCCAGCCTAGCAGGGGGGCCATTATTCTGCTCTATAAATAAGTTTAAAAAAGAAACAAACACACACACAAACCTGTGAATCAACATGTTTTGGTCTAATTGAGGGAAAAGCAAGATAGATGAATTTTGAAATGCAAATGACCACCTTCTGTTATTTAAGTATCGCTTTTGCCAACTTTGTGATCTTAAATATAAAGAGTTGTTACCTTTTAAATGGAGTAATAATTATATTCCATTCTTGATAGTCATAATTTTTAAAATCAAATTGGTGACTTTTTAAAAAAAGTCCCTTCGTAGTATGCTTAACACCTGTGAGAAAGGCAAAATTGTCTACAGCCACAGCCTAGTCAAGACTGTCTTCACTAAAGCAGATTAAGTTGAGGACTTACTCATAAAGAGAAATCTTTTAGGTACTTTTTTGATCTAACCTGTGAAGTGTCATGTTGTAGAAGCGGCTTGCTGATCTAACATCTTGTGTAAATACGATGTGTGAATGAGATGTTTTATTTACACTCTCTGAGTTCTCATTCCAGCAGCAGGGATGCGTTCTGTCGCATCCCTGTAGTGTTTTTGGAGGATGAGATTTCAGAACTGGGCTGCCTTTGGAGTCTTTTTTCTTGTCCAAGCAATGAGTTTTCACCAGACTGTGTTTACTAAAAAACGGAGATTTACTTGTTGACATCATAAAGCCAAAGGGAGCTTAGCTTCATAGAAAATATAAGTAGGAAACTGGCCATCAGTAATGCATCATATTGTTCTGATGCTTTCTTAAGCTGTATGCTATGATCAAGCCTTATTTACACAAACTAGCCTTCACAGAAACCCACATATAAATATATGGTATATTTGGTTTTATCTAACCTGCTACTAATTGTACACAATGCAAAACCTAAGCAAAAAGAAGGCTTTGTGGGTAAATTATTTTGGGCCAAAAAAGACCAAAATGTTTCAGTGTGCAACCTGATTTTCGTACTCGCAAATGTAGATGTCACTTCTGGTCTTAGACAATTGAAAATACAGATGCGAAGTGCAGCTGATAACCTAAAACATATGGCATGAAAAAAAAAAAAAAAGCTAGGTTGCTATTATTAGCCTGTATGCTATAATTTTTATTTACTGAATAAGGAAAAAATGGTCTTCCTCTGTTTACCAAATAGATATTTGATGCTGGAAAACCTGCATATTATTTGTGTATGTGTTTTTCAGTAGGAATTTGCAGGCGCTCATTAAATCTGCTGTTCTGTATTGTAGTAATTTAATTTGAGTAGGTTGTTTAAGAAGCAAAATAACTGTGGTAGATTAAAGTGCCATTGACCCTGAGAGGTGTCGAGGGGTGAGGTAGTCTTGTGGTTATAGTGTAAGACTGGACTTCCTAGATTTTATCTCTGACTCTGTCCTAGCTTTTTGTGTGACATTAATGTCTCAGGATAATCCTAAAAAGGAAAGGAAAAAGCAGGGCAGGTGAATGAGCTTTGAGCAGCAAAGACAGAAGGGTGGGCTAGCTTGATTTGAAAAGCCCTGGCAATAGGAAACAGGACTAAACATTAACATGAAAAATATATGGCTGGCGTGAATAACGAGGAAAGGTCTGGAGCTGCAGAAAAAGTACTGATTAATGTGAAGCTGGGAGTAACAACTTTACTACAACCATTTGGAGTGGTACAGCTCTCCAAAGACACCTGAGTGTCCCACAGAAAACAATGACAACTGACTGCTCCCAAAATACCTGGAGTAGGTAATTGAAAGCCTAGGTTTGGGGAGAGAATCAAGTATTTTCTGAAAATAATCTGATGTGGTTTGGCACTCAGGCTTGTTGTAAGTACACTACATGTTTCAGATGAAGTACATGTTCTTGTGGTTTTTCGTAGACTCTGTAACTAGAATAAGCAGTAAGATGTACCGAAGCTGTTGATTTGTAAAAATCTGGTATTTTAGTCTGGCTGACATAAAAGCCAGTTAATACCTCTGGAAGAAACTGTAATTCACCTGTGGTGTGATTGTTTTTGGTTTTTACTCATTTTCCTTTTTAATTTTTAAATTATTATTATTATTACAGATGGGGCTAAAACTTGAAGATAGTATAGAAGATGCCTTTTGAAAATAAATGGAGCTAGCTGAAAGGTTAATTAGTGTTTGCTTTGTTCTGATAACAGAGCAGTAAAAAGTTTTTGTCTCTCTTGTTCACCTGATTATTTTAGAGGAAGTTTTAATTCCATCTTGGGCTGCTAAAAGGGCGAAAGAACACAGTTCCCTCTATTAATTATTTTCTTTTAGTGACATGGGGAAATTTCTTCTACAGATGAACATAAACGTTCATATGTTTTTGAATATCTTTAAGATGAAACTTCCTATTTTCATACTCCATTTGATCTTAGCAGATGTTCATTGGACGTGCCTCACTACTTTATTGTTTAAAGACCATGATGAACTTTTTATACTTAACTATAGATGGTTCAATACTGTGTTTTATAAATTGCTAAAGCATTTTAGGCAAAGCATTATGGCCAGATTGCTTGTGTGATGTGTTATTTAGTGGCTGTATCTTACAATATCTTGGCTGACTGAGTCTGCCTAGAGTAAATTAGCTTGGACTCATTTTACTTGGTTCTCTGCAAATGCTTCTTTACATATATAGATATTAAAATATGATAAAATAGTAAGCTTTTAAAATTAAATGAGTGTAAGGTAAATAGAATTTCCGAAGCGACTCTAATGGTTTTTCGTGCAATACTGTTTATCTTAATGGCCACAGAAGGGGAAAACATTGTGTCTGATGTTTTCAGGATGTTGGACAAGTCCATTTCCTCCTGAACAGTTTCAGACACCTGATGGTAGTTCAGATGGGCCTCCTTGTTTTCTTACCAGTGCAGAAACGACACTTGAAGGTATGCTCTTTCTGCTTGAAACACGGGGTAAGGGAAAGGGCCCCCTCAGGTTTTGAATTCTTATCAATCCACCAAGAGTCAAATGGTTCACTTCTTAATTCCACCTCAATGCAAAGCCCTTCCTGACTCTTAGGTGTTTGGAGAAGCAGTACTTCCACCTAGAGCCTATTTTCTTGTGAGCTGACTTCAGATGCATTTTTTTGGATGTTACAGTTTATCCTACAAAGTTTTTGGTTGAGTTTTTGTTCTTGGTGATTCACAAGCACACATAGGTTGCACAGTGAATGTCTAAATCCACCTTTAAGCCTGGCTTCTTTTATGTTAGCTAGTGTTTGTGTGTGCTGGTTGGGAGGCCCTATTGTCAGCCCTGGAGGAAACTGTATTTGGGAGAAAATGTTTGAGGTATGGTAGTAAAAGCCTTTGAAATCCTTCAGCATGAAGGGTATATTTCAGGTCAAGGTGCTGTAGAAAGAATGAGAAAATCAGCCTTGGTGTTGCCGTTAATAACTTTATCGAGGATGTGTGTTCAAGAGAGGTGAAGTTCTGCTTTTTTTCTTTAGAACCGGCGCTTCTGTTTAAAAATACAGAGCGTTGTCAGCTACGTATCCCTTACCAGGAAGTAAGGTATTACTGTGTATAATGCAAATACTGAGATAAGTATGGAAACCGTAAAGAAATGGCCTTTCAGTTGAGACCAGCTGCTCTGGAAGGAGGACAGTGCTGGGTAGTGAAGGTGTTTACCTTACCTGTCTCTATCTGAACCTGACAGCGTTTTACAAATCTCCTTCCTTTCAGTTACCTCAACGGCTGCTGTTGAAATTGCTTCTGTGCAGGAATTTAGCATTGCTGTTGACATGTGCTACTTGGTGCTAGATGTCGTATGGGCATGCATCGAGAAGGGAGAAAGAAGAAAGCTCTCCCTTTTAATGAAGTTGCAGTAAAGTTGGAAGAGCTACTGATTTTTTTTTTTTACCCTACTTTTTTATTTCTCCAATGTAAAAGGATTTTGTGTTGGAGAATGATACGAATATTTTTTTCTGCAAATTTTGTGCTGCTAGTCCTAGAAACACCAACACCGTGCACATGTGTGTGCACGTTTATATTTGTACAAATGTGGATAAGGTCCTTGATTTTAAGGTTCATGAAGTAAAGAATTGGCACAAATATCCCTATGTTATTCACTTAAGCTTATGGGTTGCTACCATTTATTGTCTAAAGTACTTTGCTGATGGATTGAGATGAAAATGTTTTCTTAGTGAAGGCAGATATTGTAGTTCAGATTTATTGCAATATTAAAGCTTTAAAAAAAGCATATGCCCTGTGTGGTATATTACATTAGCTAGCTACTCTGTATCGCTTGAAAGCACTTCATAATCTGTAGTTTCTAGATTTTCCCATGATGCGTAGTCAAGATAAAATGCAGTAATATTGATGTGATATCCTGAACTTATTATGATCAGCATATTGCATCAGAAGTAATGTGACCTGTTTGAAGTAAGGGAATGTAAACAACACATGTTTATGTTACTATTCACAATGATTTTTTCTTTTTTTTTTCCTAAGGAAAACATTTATTTTAATCTGAAGTAAGGAAACTTTAGGACCTAGGGAAAGCAGCAGGAAAGCAGACATGGGGTAATAGGAGAAAAGTTGAGCTAAAATTTAGTTTTTGTAAAAAAGGATACTCAGATGTTCCCCTCAGTTCAGTTTTCCATTTTCTGCTTTGTGTTGGTTCAGATGACTTGTCACGCATTCTGGTGTGTGCATGAGAACCCAGCCAGAGCCCTTCAGCCCAGAGAGAAATCTGTGTTACTTGACTGTTCTCAATTTATCCCACTTGTGTCACTTTGGTCATGGTCAAAAGTGGATGGAAGAGTTCAGTGCTGTTCTCTTAAGAGATCTGCAATGACATTTGTTTTGACTTGGCATATATTGAAAGTGTTCTTACAGTTGAAAATATGAGCTTGGGTTTTGGAGAAATGGACTCTAGTTTACTTTTTGACTCTTACTCTGTGTCCATTTTCTTCGTCAGTGAAGTAAGTGAGGTTACATCAACTTCCTGTAATGAGCAGTGTGTGATTCTGTGAAAGAAGGCAGCGTAATTTTGATGCTTCAAAGAACTGGATCAGCATCTGTGATTGCCAACGTAAAAGGAAATATACCAAAACTCAGAAATGAATTTTTTGTAATATTTCTTTTCCCTGTGCTCAGAATGATGGTTTTTTTTCACCTTTAGAATATTTTTTTATATTGGGCTGCAATTCAAGAGGCCCATCCTCACTGAATGTCTTTGGGGAAGACGTCCGTTTGTGGCTTTATTCTAAAATTTAAGATGTATCAATATGGGGAAGTTAATGATAGTATAGGAACTGAGAATGTAGTAGTCAATCTTAATAAACTCTTGGCTTTACTGTCCTTATTCTGGAATAAGTGTGGAATTTAATTTAAAAATTAAAATCTTCATTTGTTTGGAGGAAAGCTCTCTTAGTCGTGAATATCCACAGGCTTAAAGCCACACGGGAAAGAAAACTCCGCTCTAAAGAAGCCTAAAGTATTTGTTTTTAGATTTTACTTTCCATTCATGTTATCTTGTTTTTGAATGTACATTATTGGAACATACAGCACTAGGAAATCACAGTCAGACTGGAGAGGCATTTCCATTCAGTAGGTTTTACTGAGAGATGCTATGAAAACCTTTCGCCAGCTGGTTCGTGTGGAAAGGCCCGAGTTTGGGTTTTTTTTGTTTTTCTTTTATTAAAGGACAGTTACCTAGAAGGTCTGCCTTTCTGAAGGGACGTAAAATTAAATTGCAAGATCAGATTTTGATTCTTACACAAATTCTCTCAATTTACCATAATTTCAACTTCATCTGGATGCTTGCCTGGGATCTTAAGACATTTTAAAAATGCATGGAATTATGCTGATACAGTTCCTCATGTGGCTGCCATTATATCTTTGTAAAAGTTTCTCGATACTGATAGAAGTATTAATCTGTAAGGAACAGAATAAATTCTAATGTGTGGCACCCTTATAGTGATGTATTGGGCATTCAAACGCCATTAACTGTAATAAACTTTTCAATGTGATGGATGTCCTATCTAAAGAAACAATGTCTGAGCCATCCTTCCTTGTTGCTCTTGCAACAGCAACCTCAGCCTAGTCCCATAAGGTGCTGAGTGTCTTCCAGCTTGTGTGGCAGCTGCCCGAGGGAGCAGCCCTCTGCACATCCCCGTGCTCAGCGTGTGTGCATCTCTGCCTCTGGGGAGGTCTGGGGCTACCGCCTTCCTTTCACTGACCCTGGAGTGTGACTCATCTGTAGTTCTCCTTGGCCATGCTCATGCTAAGCTCCATAAAATGATGAGCAAGATTTTTCGAACATGCCACAATGCTTTTCACAGCAACAACTGTGTGACTATATGCTAATTGTTGTCCTCTGCTGGGAAGCTGGTGTGGCTTTTGCCACCAAAGCTATTTTAGTGCAGCTTCTGCGTTTTTTTGACAGTCAAAATGAAGATTTCATCTTCATTGCAATCTGTTTTTCTGCCTGTTTTAGAGCAGACAGCGTGGTGTGTTTGTATTTAATAATTTCTGTAGTTTAAAGCCTGAGTCAGTGAAAGCCAAGTTTTTTGCATGCATCATGCTATTGAATACGTGAATGCATATGGCAAGGGACTCTATAACTCCCATCTCACCTCTCCGCTTTCTCTTGTGCACGGACAGCAATAAGAGAGCGTTGGGTGCTGGCCGGATGCTAGGGAAAACAACTTTTTGTACCCAGGTACGATTTGGGCTGAGCTGTAGCAATACACAGTTGCTGGCTGTGGTTAGGCTATGTGAAGTAGATTTAGCATCTCTGTCTGGTTCCCAACAGACAAGAGAGGCTATTGTGAAAAGCCTCCCATGGTGATCCCAGCCAAAGGGTGTGGGTTAGCCACGAGAGAATCCTGCCCTCTAAGACAAAATTAAGATATGCGGTAGACTATTATAACCTCCCTTGCGCTGCTTTTATGGATGCTTCAGGCCGCTCTGGTCAGTCCAGCACTTCTGGGTAAATTTTCTTTACTTCAGGGTAAATTCTCTAAATATGTTTCGCTTCACTGTCTGTCACTGTCCAGTTTTAGTCCAGTGTAGAAAAATCCTAACTGTAATGCCTACAAGTCTTGAAAATGCCTATGCATGCACAGAAAAGGCAAATTATGGATGAAATGTATAGTGTTGCTGTGTTTGAACAATGCAATCTGTAGGTGGCTAAAGGGCTAACTAAATTGCAGGCATAATGAAAGCTCTGTGGTATTTAGTATACGTTCTGTCAGCATTAAACAGTCACCTTGTAAATATATGTTAATTTTGAAGGTGTAACTGACCTTTTTAATATTAATTGAAATGTCTCGTGTTTAGAGGTTGGTGCTATCCTAGAAGAGACAGAAGCCTGTGACTGGTGGAGCCTGGGTGCCATTCTTTTTGAACTCCTCACCGGGAAGGTAAGGCTGGGGGCAACTTACTCGATAAAACTGACCTCTTGGCCAGTAGTTTCTCACAAGTGGTGTGCCCAGTTGTGATCTCCCTGCTTGTCCTTCTCGGATGGGCTTTGCCGACCTGAGTACCCTCGATTTGCTTGGTCTGCATGGGACCAGAGAAACGAAACATGCTCAAGCTTCATCAGAACAACTTGATAAAGCCGTATCAAACTCAGGACTGAAAAAATAACCAAAAACCATGCTGCCCTTTTAACCACAGTGAAATCAAAGTTCCCTAACATTCCTTCTGTACGTTTACAAAATTTTTGCCCTAATAGTTTCAGTTTGTTTCCTGGGACAGTGTAGAAACCATATGTGGCTATTACACATTAATTCGGCTCAGCCAACTCAAACTGGTGATTAGTTCTGCACAAAGAAAGCAAAGTCCACTAAATTCCCCGACTCTTCAAGTTTGAGCAATAGAGCACAAGCACTGAGATGTAAATGTTCTAAAACCATATCTCCAGGGGGACATCAGTGCCTGTAGACATTCCTCCCAGAATCAGTACTTCATACTAGGAAGCACTGAAATTTTAGCTGTGTGTGTTAATTTGCATGTATACTAGGAGATAATCCAACACTACAATTTTTTAATTAATAAATATATCTGCCTGCTTTGATTTTTTTTTTTAATTTAATTTTTCTTTTTTCTTCTCCAGACTCTGGTTGAGTGCCATCCATCAGGAATAAACACTCACACTTCTTTGAGTATACCAGACCATGTATCAAAGGAGGCCCGATCACTGATTCAGCAGGTAATTGAAGGGAAAATTTGTTTTCTATAGGTACATGTGTAGTCTTGACAAATACTTACCTACCTAAGTTGTTCTGGTAAGGAAATGTAAAAACAGAAAGCTGCTGATAGGAACGGGGATGGGTCTTTTGTCAGCAGTGATGAATTTTTCCCAGCTGTCTTGTTGCATCTGGAAACTTTGACTTCTGCTGCCAGGTGTCTCTGTAGAAAACCGGAGTGCTTTGCCATTTCTTCAGAGAACAAGTTTGGTCAATGCTGAGTGCTTTGGAAACACCTGCTGGTGATGCATGAACATTTTAGGAATTCTGCCCTAAATGTTCATGGAAACATTTGTAATGAATTGAATTAAACTAAAAAATGTTGATGCCAATTCAGCAAGATAGCTCTAAGTACTATGGAACCTGTAACACACAGATTAGAAGTTATGACCTTGCTGTGGTTGAAAATCTGTAGCTGTCCTTCAGGAAACCTTCTGGATGCCATTTGTTAAAAAAAGTACTTTTAAAAATTGTGAATACAATGACTTTTGTAATAAGAAGATAACTGGTATGTCAGACTAAATGCAGAGTAGGAAACCTTAAAATACAGACAACCTTCCAGACTGATAACACCATTTTCAAACTAATGGGAATAGTATTGACTGCTGGTTTTAGTTTACTCTTAGCTTTAGGTAGTCATGACTGAGAGAATAAACTTGTAGTACAGGGTCTTGAATTTCATGTAATGCTATCTTCCTACGAGTTAATTTTGACCTGAGGAAGCGGAGCCTGGATCTGACCTATTCCACTTGAGTAGAATAAGTGATATATGTGAACTGTGTTGTTCGGCTTTGCTAGTAGATGCATAAATAATAACATCACTTAGATGTAGATTTGAACGAGCAGAGTGGAAAAAATAGTTCTTGAAGAAAACGAAGGAAAGAGATTTTGAAAATTCAGTGAGTCAAAAGACCCAGTGACAGATTGACTTCTGTGCCATTACTGTGAAACGATTAATGGAAGTGGAACTAGACGTTTGGACCTCCTATTTTGACTAGGTGACATGAAGTCACTGAAGGTGAAAGCATGTGTCTGTGTGTTTCTGGCAAAGGTAGAAAGGGAGGTGACTAAAGAAAAATCCCATTTTTGTATAATCGGCATTTATATTGTTAGATGGTAGCAAATTGTTACCCTCACCCACAGGTGCTACAGGACTCAGATGGCTAAGGGAAAGCAAAACCACACTTGATGAAGGGAAGTCCTCCCATTAAGACTAGAAGTGAAGACAAATGAAGTCATCCAGTCCACTTCTCCCTGCCAACATAGGATTGTTCTTCACTGCAGACTAATGTATTGCCTATTTTTAAGTATGCCAAAGAGTGGCTCTTTTGCTACTTGCGGTTTAAGTGGCAAATATATCTCTGCCACTCGCAGATATATTACAAGGCCATATCTGTTCAGAGAACAGTCACCCCAGTGCCTGTTAGGTTAAGCCTTCTGGTGTAGGGTGGTGACTTATCTGGTGGAGTTTCGGCTATATGAGCTAGTAAATCACATTTTTGTTGTGTGACTGTCCAAGGAAGCTGCCATTCATTGTTGAGGAAACCTTGTCAGGAAAAGGAAGAAAGCTCTCTTGGCATGGATAGCAATTTGTCATTGCGACTTTCCTTCCCCCCACTGCCAAGGGTAAACAGGTCAAAGCATCACAGAGTAACTCTCCGGGATCAATGTTCAACTATACAGAAAACTGTGTCAGACGTTGTCTCCTGCTGTGGCTTCCAGTGCAGGTGACTTCATTGTAAACACCTCCTTCATTTAGCCAGCTTCTAAGAAAACAGAGATCTGTTGATGAAGTTGTTATTTTCATGTTGATTTGGTATTTTTCACCCAGTATTTTTTTCAGGCACCTCCAGGCTTTACTACCAAAAAAATATGCAACATGACTTTTCAATAGGTATTTGTTGCAGTTTGTGTTGCATCTGCTTTCTAAGATTAAAGTTCTTCTGGAGTGACAGGCTCCAGAAAATAAGTGTCCATGCTTCCTTTCCCCCTGCTGGTGCTGGTTGTATTTCAGCAGAAGGCAGAGAGACCCTGGCTGCATCTGTTTCTGCTGGCTTGTGGAAGGTATCAGAGCAGCACTATTCACTGTCACCAAGCTGCCTTTACTATGTGACATTATGACTGCAAATAGCAGAGGCATCTTAAAATGTGTAAATTCCTATGTTTATGGATGTAGACTCACTTAGATGTTGAGTGCATTAAGATATGAATACACATTGTTCCAAGTGACAACTGGGAGAAGTTATCCTATTAGCTGTTGCAGGAAAAGCAAGAAAGAAATCATGCCTTTGTACTGGCTGTAACTGAATAGAGTATAAACAGTTCTCTAAAACTGCAAAATATTTTTGTGTGTCTTTATTACTCTTTTTGGAGTATTAGCTTTGCATTCCCTTTTATATGGATTGGTATCTTTAAACAGATGTAAATATTGTGATTTCCTTTTTACATGAATTCAGCATGTGATGTACAACTAAAAAACAAACGAGGTGCTGAATTTTAGGAAATTTCCATGAAGCCATTACACTGTTTTGTTTCTTTCACTGAGGTTTCGATTTTTAAGTTTTAGGCCATTTGTAGGACTCTCTAAAACTTTTTTTTTTTTTTTTTTTTAGGAAATAGAGAACTGGCTGTAATATCCTGGTATTTTAGGACCAACTCACAATTTATGAAACGGAAAGTTACAGACCACTGTCCCCGATGTAGCCATAACGCAGTGGTGTGAGCAAAGATTAACATGAAGCAAGCGCAGTGTCCAGAGTTCTACCACTGCAGGCTCTGTGGCTGCTGCTCTCTTTTTTTTAAAATGAGGTTACACTTAAAATGAAGTCCCAGTGAGCAGTGCTTCAGGGAATTGCATGCTGTGATCAGTAGTCTCTGAAGACTGTAACACTGAGACTCAAGGAAAGGAGAGTCTTCTTCCATTTACTAGATTTTTAGGAATTTCAAGTATGCTTTCACACTCTTGAAAGTAATTCATAGAGCAAGAAAACGGTAGGATGTCCCTTACCTTAGACCTTTCTGGAACTTTTAAGCAGTTGTTTTTGTTCTTACTCACTGAATCATATATATTTTTTTCTTTTTATATCAAGCTTTTGCAGTTTAATCCTGCGGAGCGTCTTGGTGCTGGTGTTGCTGGAGTTGAAGACATCAAATCTCATCCATTTTTTGCCCTTATAGAATGGGCAGATCTGCTGAGATGAGAGATGCATGCCCTCTGAACAAACTCAGGTCAAGCGGACAAGTTTCTCTGGCACAGAAGCACCCTGACTTGCTTCCTTTGGATGTCCCAAACCATTTGGACGTGATGACTAAAGGACGCTGGAGCAATCAGGCCCAAAGTGAACACTTTTAACAGGAATCACTGGTTGTACAGGGGGCTAGCTTGTTTTGATGGCAACTGGTTGCTATGTGTGTGTAAGTCTTTTCACCAAAGGGAGGTTTGAGATGAAACTCCTGGGCAGCATGTTTAGCACTGCCAGCTTGTTGACTAAGTAGATACAGGAATGTGCTCCTGGTGCTTTGTCTGATGATGGAAGTGTCTATAGACTGTGCCAGTTGAAAGTATCTTTTATAGTGTCAATAGACCATTTCCCTATGCTAAGTGCAGCTCTGGGAGGGCGGGGGGGACGAAGGAGCAAATAATTTATTAATGGTATATGCTGAATAAAATACTAAAATGCTTTATGCAAAAGTTGATACGTTAAAAATAATATATCCATTAAAAATTAAGAAAGCTGTTGCATAATACTGTGGAATGTGTCTTGAAAATGGCATATCATTTCCCACTGTGGAAAGAGCATATAAACAACAAATAATGCTGTCAAATGTTGTACTTTGTTGGCTGGCAATGTCTGTTTAAAGCTCTTGACTCCGTTGTATTTGATGAGCTACATGTTGAAGTCACTACAGAAAGGGAAATCTTCTTTTCCTCAGCCGGGTAAACACTGCTTTAGCACTCTAATAAGGAGCAAGAAAACATTACGCTAAATAAGTGTATAGATTAAAAAAGGAAAAACTCTTCCCTCATCACTACAGCCACCACTTTATCACTTAATGAACTTTACTTCCTCTAAGTGTCCTATTTTTAGCTGCTACTTCAGGAAAAACCCGTTCTGCTTGTGCTCTTCTGCTTGAGGAAGCTTCTGAACTCCCCTGTTTGTTTGTTAATAGTCTTAATAAATCAAAGAAAGCCTTCACCCACTCCGCTGCTCAAAGAGGAAGAAGCCTGGGATTTGCTTATGCCAAATGACTAAGTTACATCTCTGAGCAAGCCCTAGTGGCTAAGACTTGGGCGTGAGCCAATTAGCTGACCTGTTTGTTAGAAAGGTCTGGAGAATGGGAGAAGAATATAAGACATGCAGAATATTTTGCTGTGCGCTGCTGTTGCTGCTAAGCAGCCATGCTTGTATGGGTTCCTGACGTACAAATGCTGTATGCTGCGATGCTTGTACAGATTATGGATCTGTGGTTTTATTTCCTAAATGTTCCCTTTGCTCTCTTTTTTTTTTCCTTTTTCTTCTTCTCCCCAGCTTTATCCGGAGAACAAAGGGCAGATTCCTTTGGGAAAGTGAGGTGACAGCAATGATTATTGAATTTACAACTCAAAAAAAAAAAAAAAAGTATCCCTCCATTTGTATTTTAGCAGTCTGTTTTATGGGCACTCCCAAAAGTGCATCTGCACAGTCTCCATCTGTTAGACACCAGGTCGGTGTATTCAAATAAAGTGGAAAAGGAAAATGCTTCACTTAAACAAAGGAAATCTGGAAACTTTTTTTCCTTTTTAAATTATTCCACTCCCCTCTTTTTTTCTTTCTTCCCTTTCTTGTGATCACCAGGCCAGCAGAGGGGCTGTAACAACACCACAGTTGTAACCAGGTCACTAGTATCACTGCCTACGGAGTGCTGTCCAAGATTACATCACTCTCAGAAACTGTGTTTCAACCTACCACCCTCTGGCTTCATAACAGGAACTCCCTCAGGTGAGCCACAGGAACAACTTCCTGCGCCGAGCGGGTCGGAAATCTCTAATGCGGAGACCAAGCTGATCCAGAGCTTCCTTCCAGCACTGCCCTGGCTGTGACTTTGGAGAGGGCTCGTTGCTCAAGGGAAGCCTCCCTTCCCTCGGCCACCTGACTCCATCCCTGGGGCTCTCTAGCCCAGCCACCAGATAATGTCGTTGCCCGTGTTGATCCGTCCCATTGCATTTGCCTGTCGATAACTGTAAAAAAAAAATTTTCCATGTTACTTTAAAATGCATTCTTGTTCAGGTTGTGTCCGTGTGCCGGTTGCAAGTAAAAGCAGGATAAGATAGCACAGGAGCACAAGCTGGTTTCTGTGAGCAGCAGAAGGAAAACGCTGTTCTACAGAAACCAGATGACCAGACATTCTCACTGCAAAGCATTTGGTTTAGTTAATGACACAGAACTATTTCTTTTTCAAGTATGTTAGTAATGAGGAAATCTAGATCGCGGAGACTAGAAGGAATGGAGCACTTGGCAAGATGGCTTGCCAGAAATGAACCTTTGAGATGCTACAGGTTTTCGTAACCTTACCACGACTCAGATAATGGTTTTGCTAAAGGAAGCACAGTCTGGAGTTAATTGCACAAAAAAATCCTGCTTCTATCTTTTTTTTTTCCCCCTTTTAACATGCATTATGTTGTATTGGTGTTTACATGTATTCCTTTAATAAACAAAACCTTTCAAGCCTAATTCAGACCTTGGGTTTCTGAACTTTACATTTAGTTCTTGAAGACAATCCTTCCTACCTAATCGATGCTTTTTGTCCTTGGCTTTTATGACTTGAAATGTTCTAGATATCTTCATTTTGGTGCCTCTTATGAAGCCCTGTGGTGCACATCTCTATTTTGCTGACTGTTAAGTAGTGCAAAGTCCATTCCACCTTCCTTCTGTTACACCTAATGGCTGATAGCAAAACAGATCAGTGTCGTTTTGTTTACAGGAATTAGTGACAGTCTATGTAAAACACAGGAAAATAAACCTATAGATTTTCCTATTCTCCTGCGGGTGTTCAGGTAAGGCAGATAACACACTTAGGACATCTCAAAGTGGTAATTCATCGCACCCTGTTGAACCACTCTGTAATGTTTTTTGTGTCTTACTAAGAAAAACTGGGAGACAAAATGTTTGAAGGTGCGCACTGGGTAGAATTGCTGCCCAGACCTACGGAAGAAATTGTATCTAGAGAAATACGAGGGGCATAACTTTGTTCGTTTTTAATGGCTGTATTCACAGCTTCTGTGCTTGTAGCACAGCTCCTATATCTCCTGTGAAAATCACCTCTCAGACAGCAGTCGCTGTCACGCTGACTCTCCGCGCACCTTTGGGATGCTGAGTCGGCAGGGTTACCTGCGCCGGAACATCCACCCGGCTCCTCTCTCCAGTGCTAAACCTGTTCCTTGGTGTGTCCCCGCAGCGAAGGGCACTGGGATGGAGAAGGCTGGGGGAGGTCAGCCTTCTCTAAATGAAGCACTCAGCATAACAAGGTACAGGGAAGTGCGAAGTAAACCACTACGGGATTTTTTTTTTTTTTTGAGTGTGGTGTCATTTGTTTTCTCAAGGACACTGAGTAGGAAGCTGGAGAAACAGAAACTTCCTCTCTGGTGAGATTTATGGTAGGGATTTTAGCAACAAAATGAAAAAGTACATTTGTTGATTTCTTCGGGTTTGTGCTTTCTCCACGGGCTTTCTTGCTGTGAGCTGAACTCTGTGGTTCCCAGCTACTGCCCAGCCCTGCGCTCTGCAGGAGGGGGCCTTTACCTGGGCCCCAGCGCGTGCCGGCGAGCCAGCCTGCGGCCCGCTCTGTCCGTGGCTAAGCACCCCAAAGTCCTCTTCCAGTCAGCAGCGTCTGTGGCTGAAGAGCACCTCTTGCAGCTGGCCCTCAGCTCTGCGTGTCTTGTGAGCCGCATGTAGCTTTCAAATCAGAGTCCCACAGCTTTTTGCAGGGTCTAAGGAGCTGCACAGACAGGATTTCTTTGTTTCTCTGCAGCAGTGTCCTGTTAAATGCTGCCATTTCGCTCGTTACCTCAGGACTGCCTGTCCTCGCTGCACGGCATCCTTGGGGTACAGTCGGAGATGTCGCTGGAGAGGCCCTTCGTGTGACCAGTGCTTGTTTCCTTCTGCCATGCTTCTGCTTGGCAGCTCCTGCATGGCTTGGTGGGCCGGACCCTGCCGCGGGCTCTCGCTCTGCAGTGGTACGTGGCACCATGTACATTAATGGTCGTCGTTTAGTGTGTACCCACCAAGAAATGACAGGCTGGGGCGTAGCGAGGACCAGACCAGGCCTGGGGCTTTGGCCACCCTGCGTGCCTAAGGACTTTCCGTACGGCTTCACCTCCAGGGCTGGACCCCGAGAGGGTGTCGCACCATGGCGCTGCAGGAGGACAAGCGCCTCGGCAAGGTCACGAGGCTGGGGCGCAGCTCCTGCTTACGTGAATGCCTGTGGGGGCGAGGGGGCACGATGGGGGAGCAAGGGGCTTAGCCGAACAGCAGCGGGGACGCTGGCAGCTGCAGCGGGGGCATGGTGCCTGCGTGAGGGGTTCAGGCAGCCCCCAGGACAGGGTGCCTTGTGCGGCTCCAGCTGCAGTTTGGGAAGGGGTGGCAGAGCCAACTCCCAGAGGGGGAACAGGACTTGCTTAAAAGATGCTGAGCAGCTGCTGCTGGCAGCAGTGGTTTAGACTGGCGGTGCACGGCCGTCTCCTGTGCTGCGGGGCCCTGTGGAGGGCTGGTTGCTGCCTGAGCCATCTGCGGGAGCAGAGCCGGGGAGCCCTAGCCCAAAGGTAAGGTGTCCTCAAGAAAACCCCACCTTCTGGGTGGCAAAGCGGTGGAAGTGGTCCCACCTCCTGCTAGTGCTGCACGGTGATATGTCCTGCACCCCTGCTGCCAGGCAGAGGAGGCTAATCGGCGCGCAGCAGAGAGGATGCTCCAGACTCCCGGCAGCGGGTGACAGCTTAACGCGCTGCCCCAACAGGACCTCACCACCTCTTGGCAGACCAGAGGCTCTCCTTCTCCAAAGGCAACTCTGTCTCCATCTTCTTGGCCCAGGGACCCATCAGGAGGGATTAGAGCTGCTGCCGGAGGGCTGTAGTGGCACCATGACGGGCAGGAGCACTGGAGAAGTGTGCAACACCGAGCGGTGGGGAATTAGTGTCCTCTTGGGAAGGCTGCGGGCGGTCTCCTTTGCTGCTGCCGAGATCCTAAGGTTGGCAAGTTTGGGAAAAGTCCTTCTGGGGGCAATAAGCTGGAGAAGCCAATTGGCAAGTGGTGGAGCTGGATAAAGATGGGCTGGCC
>NW_009212305.1:94276-96558 GCF_000690835.1 Fulmarus glacialis
TTTGCCTCAGTACAACCTCTTCTCTACCAATTTCTTCCATTCCCTTCCATGAGCTGAGCCATTTATCCCCAGGATATTTTCTAGGTTTGCCCAGCCGTGTCCATCCATGCCCTGCGTTACATCCTTCAGCCCCACTCACAGATTTTCTTGCCCTTTCTGTGCCTTTGGTTCCGAAATGTCGCCCCAAAACACTGGGACCCAGGAGTGGATTATTAGATGCAGCTGTTATCCCCACATACTGGTGAAAACAAAGAGAGAGGATTACTCCCACAAAATGAAAGCGCAGGGGTTGTAAAACATTAGGAAATTGCTTACCCCAGCAGCGTGTGAGTAACGAGAGTTTTATGGTACCTCGCGCAGTGGTGGGATAACGAGGAAGGAGCCTCCAAGAGAGGGGCCGGTGCTGTGCCATGATTTAGGGCACGATGCTGGCTAGCTACGCTCAGCTTGCGGTCTTGCTTGTGCGCTTTGGTCTGATGTTTGCCAGCTTGTAATCTTCCTTTACGAACCAGGCATGGAGAAGAGCTACTTCAACAGTGTGGACCGTGAGCCAAGCGGCATATATCCTTTCTCCAGATTAAAAAAATTTTTTTTACATCCTTCCCCACTACCCTGCCTCCTTGGGCTCCTTCCTTTCCAGCCTCACGCCTGCTTTGACCTCAGAGAAGTCCCCCGTGACCAGCCCCTTGTCTCTCCCGGTGTCCTGCCAGGCCCAGCAAAGCTGAGACCCAGTAAGGCGAAGCGAGAGGTGAGTTCCCGTGAGAAGGACCTTGGCTGCTCCGGCTCCTTGCAGGCACCTCGGCAGGTGCTCTGTGAGACTGCAGAGTCCTGAGCTAATCGCCTTTCTAGGGTAAAGTAAGCGCACAGTGTGAAGTCCCAGCCCCATTAACATCACTGGGAGTTTTCCCATTGACTTTGCTGGGGTCAGGAGCTTACCCTTCAGTTACAGAGAGAAGCCAATTTCATGAGAATAGATATAGAGAGCTTATTTACTTTCTTACTTTAAGCATACCTGTGTAGTTTCAGCCTCAGTGTTAGAGAAATAACCTTTTTTTTTTTATAATTTATTTGCTATTCTGGAGGGTGCAGTTAACATGGCTATCCAGTTACTGTCCCTGGCTGGGGCGAGGTCTGCCACTCTTCTCCCTCAGCCTTTGCTGAGCCTCTGGTTGCCTGCATGAGCCTCCCTGTAAAACAGGGAGGGCATTTTGCTGAGTGGCAGAGACGGGAAGAGTGAGTTAGCGCCCGCCCTGCGTTTTAGGGCTGAGAAGTCTTTGATGAGCAGCGCTGCACATGCCCCGTTAGGATGACTGGAGCGCAGAGGGCTGAGAAAGGCAGGCATCTGGTTTCCTCATTATTTCTTTTCATAAATAATCCCTTGTCCTTGCACCCTGGACTCTGACAGCATTTAGAACATGCTGGGTGTAGGGTTTTCCCCCCCCCTCCGAAACTTATTCATTTGGAGAGCAGTTAAACAATAGGTTTTTGTCTAAATCTTTACCAGTGAAATTGTCAGGAGAGATTTCCGCCCCCCTCTCCTGTCTATCCTCCTTTTGTCTCCTTCAGTCGTCGGGGTCAGCATCCGCCGCCAAACGGAGACCGCGGTTGCTTTTCCAGGCCCCAGATGCCAATATGTGGCAGCATCTGGCTGCTTGGCAGGCGCCGGGGCAGTGGTGCTGGCTGCGCCGCAGCCTGTCATGCGGCGGCGGCGTTTGATGGGCGCCCTGCTTCTTTGAGAATATGGTCCCAACCAAGGAAACGGATAATAATTAAATCTACTAAAGGAGGTGAAACCCGGCCGTCAGAAGCTGCACTGACTCCCAGCCCTGGTTTTTTTTGTCCTCTTCGGCAGCATCTCGTGTAACCTTACCTTCTTGTGCTGTGAGCGTTTCGGGTGCCTTAAGGCATGGAGCTCCTTGAAAGAGAAATACAAATCACTAAAAATGTAGAGATAAAACCCTCTCCTTAGAGGCCATGTGTTTGGCATGGGAAACACATGATAACAGCTTGCTTTAGAAAGGTGACATTTCCACTGAAGGCTGAATAATAAAAAATGCATTCTAAAAGCCGAGCTTTTCTCTCTCTTCTGATATATTAGACTTTTGTAATGAAGACAGCTTCTGGGACCGGGGAATCTACTGCTTCCTTGAAATATATGCTTGGGAGCTCTGCCTGGCCCTAATGGGTGTCGCATGTGGCTCCGGCTACATTAATGTTGCAAGCTCTAATAAAAGGGATTGTCGGTAGCCCTTCACGTGCCGTGAATCAAAGCTGTCTTTCCC
>NW_009212305.1:96577-108106 GCF_000690835.1 Fulmarus glacialis
GCCTGTGTAGACAGACTTGCCCAGGGTTGTGTCACTTTGAATATTAAGATGGATAGAAAAGATTCTAATATGTGGGTGGTGTTTTTTTTTTTTTTTTTTTTTTTTTCTCCCTTTTGATTCAGAGCTTGCTGGTGAAGGACTCTGGAGGGATGGGGAAGGAGGAGACAGCCAGGCAGCTTAAAGAGGCCTCTGAGGGTCATGTTGAGTCTGTGCTATTATGTTCCAGCGAGGAGAATAGCTTTATTGACAGACAGCTGTTTGACTCCTGCAGCCGTACAGTATTTGCTGCAGATCTGCATAAATACTGAGCCCATGTTGACAAATTCCTCGTCAGTGCAAGATAGTTAAACCTGCTTGTTTAATCATTTGTGTGCTCTTACCTCTGCAGCTCTGAAAAGAACGAGCTGTTGTTTTACAATATGATGCATGAGAAATCTGTAAATGCTCAGAGCTGTTTCACGTGAGGTTTTCAGGGTGTCTCTTTATTCAGACCCTCTTAGAAATATAGTACTCTATTTTTTTGTTATGGTTAATTCAGTTTTTCTTTTTTTTTTCCTTCTAAAAAAGGAGTAATTGTTGTTTTTGA
Source organism: Fulmarus glacialis (assembly GCF_000690835.1). Taxonomy (NCBI): domain Eukaryota; kingdom Metazoa; phylum Chordata; class Aves; order Procellariiformes; family Procellariidae; genus Fulmarus; species Fulmarus glacialis. The sequence continues at coordinate 97,164 of NW_009212305.1, forward strand.
AATAAAAAATCTGGCAAGCTGGCTTTACAATACAGGTAGCAGATCTCTTGGCAGAACTTAGGTCCTGTCTGCGATATGCCACCAACACCGGCACAGCCCCTTTAGGAGTCCCACACCTTGGTCTGCAGCACGTGCGCAGAGGCACGTGAGGATATATGTTTTGGTTTGGCTTTTCTGGCACGGGGGTATGGAACCTGTGCTACCAGTCACCTCCTGTCCATAGCTCAGGGGTTGGCTTTTTGACCTCCCTCCGGTTTCACAATAATATCCACCTTCATACCAGCATACTATCTTGTCACATTGTTGGCCTCATCTCTGGAAAGATAGTATCTAAAATTAAAGATTTTTTTCCGTTTTGGAAATTTCAAATTGACCTTTGTCACTTAAATAGGGAGAGATGGTGTAAGTCGGGGCTCCTGCCGCACTGTCAATGGGAAAAAAAAGGCATGTCTTTTGAGACTTCCCTCAGACCCTCTTTACAGTGTAGTGTCTCTGTGGTCCTCTCAAAATGTTTCTGGTGTGTGAGTAATTTTCTAATCAAAAGGTGTATTACTGAGTGGTGACCAAAAGAGAAGGCCCCATTGAAAGGGGAACCTATTGTTTAGTCAGACAAAAACTTAAAACTAAAATGTCACGCCGGTGTTTAGAGAGATTGATCACTGTATGTTTATGTCGGAGTGAAGGAGATGGACATTTCTTTCAGGATCACATATAAGGCTGTGGATGCTTAAAGACGTTGGCAGCTGACAAGCTGTCTGTCCTATGGCTGTAACTACTGATGGAGCTGGACCTGATGGTGCTGCTGGTTTTTGAGACTTTTTATCAGTTTCCTAGTAAGTGCAGGGAAAGCCAATGTTATCTGACATTTTTATTTTTTAAGTACTAATGTCAGTGCAAGTCTTTTTCAAAGGGGACTTGGTTCTGACTTGCCTCCTTGCCACCAAAAGGGTGGTTTGCTGCAGAAATTTTGGCTTTCATTCCATTCAAGCATTTTAAAAGCATGTTCCCTTCTTTTTAGTACATCCCCATAGCTTGTATGTTGAGGCCCAAGAGCTGTACAAGTTTATGTGGCTAATGAAAATATTTCCAGATGAATGAGAAATGTTAAAAAAAACCCCAACACCCTGAACATAATTAGGAGCTTTGGAAGTAACACAAACTCTTTTGGCTCAGGCTATAAGCCAACCTTCAGCTAGAGGTCTTTCTAAACAAAAACTTTCCTTCTGTCCTTCATCTTTCATCATTATAAGCGGAATAACAACCTATTGTTACATATAATTAATAAAATAGCTCAACTGGCCACTTAAATAATTTTTAAGTGCATGACAGCCACAAAGGCCAACAGACAAGTTAGCCTTTTGGGGGGACTGAGGAAAGGTAACTGCAGAGATCTGGCATAGTCAGTTGAATTTGGAGTGCACCTTCAGAGCAGAGTCAGTAGAGCTTCCAGAAGATGGGTGAAAGCAGGTCAGGTTTCTTCAGGTTTCCACCTTTCAACCCTGCTGTTGATAATACGGCTGTTGTCCCCACTGTTCTTTTAAACAGGATTTTTGGCTGTAGGCTGACTTTTTTTCGTATAAAACCCAAAGCACCAATGATTCCTGCCAGTAGGGGAGCTGGTATGGTCCCCATCTCAACCAAGCATGAGATGGACCTGCTGGAGAAGGACATCAAGCCAAAAGGCTGGTGGATGAGAGAAAGAATCCCGTTCTGTGTTCAGAGAGATACCGCTATTTATGTTGCGGTCTTGTACATGGGTTGAAGGAGCATCCCCAGCCTCAGAGAGCTGACGGTTCAAATAGCCTCATGTCAGAGGGCCTGAAAAAATGGGGCTGATGCCACAGCATTTGGTGCTATTGATCATGCTGGGATTGGGCACTTCAATCTCTCCTTTAGGTGCTTGATATTTACCAGATGCTTCTCAGCCCAGTGCCACGCTCACCCTAATAAGAAAGGTGTAGGTGATTTATATCCACCACAGTTTTCTCACTTGTCTCCCTTGTTCCTGAATGATGAAGAACCCAAATGTGCTGGTGTCCAGGTGTCTCTGTGGTGGGAGTCTCAGAGGACGACGCACAGCAGATCTACCTTGAGCCGAGGGTGACCACAAGCACCCCGGAGAGGCCACCGAGACTGCCGCCACGCACACCCCTGCTGTCAGGAAGTCTGGGAGGTTTTCTAGCGTGGGACGCGACGGGGCTCTTCTGCAGTCCTCGGGGAGCGAGCGTTTTCCTTGGATGTGCGCAACTCATTTGTTACGAAGCGAGCTGTATTCCTGATGTGCATCTGTATGCACAATGCTTATTTATTACAGCCCTTAATCAGAGCTGGGTCAAATCCATCTAAGGAAAACATAAATGTGTTACAATGGATTTTTTAGTAATTAAAATTGTAATTCCTTCTCTGAAGTCTTGATTAAACAGCATTAAATGTCACAATGCTGTGAGAAATAGCCATTATCAACAAAAATCAAACCAGGTATAAACCGCTAAAGGAATTTTGCCTGGAGCGGTCAAATTTCAGCGCAAACACAAAGGGTCAACTTGTGACACTTGGCTTCTGTATTCTGCTCGTAAGCATCCCGGCGTATTTGCTTTGCCCTCTCTGTCTTTTTCCTCCTCTGTTCCCCTCTCCATATATCAGTGTCGGGGAGTTCAGACATCACAAGGGCCGGTAGGTTTTTTATTATTATTGTAGTGCCTAATGTGGAATTTCGCATGAGCAACACTCCTTCCTGTCGGTACTTGGAAACTCTTTTTGTTACGTCCGTCCTTTCTCTGAAGTAATCGCTCAACTATTTCTAGCAATAAAATATTCCTCTCTAGCCCCGTCGGGTATGTTAGAAAGATTAGTGCAAGATCTGAAGGCCCTGTCCAGCTAAGTTCAACAAAACTTCCCTGGGCCTTAATGTTCTCCTTTTATTTCACTGCAGATATCGCCTGAGGACACGGTATAGGAAAAAGGCACCCAGATACTCCCCGAGAAACGCAAGTAATATTCTCTATAGTGAGGCTGCACGTTGTCCAAGTGACACAGCTCACACGAGCGACCTGCCAAGGGACAGGGACATGAAGAACAGGAGTCTGTGGTATCTACATCCTTCTTCCTATGTTTTTAAATTAACTTTAAAAACACTTCACCGAAGATTTGTCTTAAACTTGTTAGCATGCTGGGAATGGGACCTGCCTCTCCATGGTCTGAAAAGGCAGCGTGGTTCTTGTCTCTCCACAGCTGGGGAGCTGAGGAGAGGAACCATTCTCAGTAAGGTTTTTAAAAACCTTAAAAACCAAATAATAAGGGCACTTTGGGGGAGGGAAGGTTTTCCTAAGATATTTAAACATGTACCTAACGATGGGAGAATTCGCTTCCTTTGCTCTCAGCTCAGGGACTGACATTAGTTGAAGTAGAGCTGAAACTCCTGATAATTGTTAAGAAAACTTTAAAGAATGGAGAAGTGATGCCCATACCACTTTCCATGTCACCAGTTGCACCAGCTGGAAGTACACGTGCAAACTGAACTTATTTTCAGTGGTTGCTTTGACCTGACTTGGGGAACCAGGGAGCGAGTCTGTTGGCACTTGCTTGTGGAAAAAAATAACTCCTTGGGCTTTCACAGGGGAGCCAGCTCCTCCATGAGGTGAAGCGCTAGGTATGAAACTGCTTGTTCCTTGGCCTTTCTTCGGTCTTTCTTCAGCTGGGTGGAGGCCGTAACTCCAGTTTGGGGAGGCTTCCCCCCATGCAGCAAAGTCTCTGCTCCCTGGGAAGGGGCCGTGCGTGGGCAGCTGCCCACGGCGTGGCCGTCTGACTGCCCTGCTTGCTGCCTTGCTCCACACTGCTGTCTCCTGTGGCTTTGGCTCTACAAAAAAGTTTACTTCAGTTTGAGGGTATTTTTGTTCGCTACCTTTTTGTTTTGTTTTGTTTTTGTTTGACAGCCATGACAGCCTCTCCTCATTATTATGGAAAATATAGGGTTGGTGGTAATTACTATCTGAGTATGAATGGGAGCAGAAGTGGGCATAGCCTGCACTGGCCTTTCTTTGACAAGGTATAACTTTCTTCTGAATTTCTGTGTTAATTAATGCTTATTTAAAAACCACTTTAATTGGCAGTAAACACCTCAACTTTTTGTACTCATTAAAATGCACCCATTGATGTGTGATGGATTTTTTAGAGCTTAATTAACTTTCTTCCTGTATATATAACCTATAATAATGACAAATACTGGAAACTGCCTTCCTCCCCCCCACGCCCCCCAGTTTTTGGCCCTCCCCCCCCAACATTGCTATCACTTGAAGAAAGGCTATCAAAATGTATCCTGACTTGGCCAGGATGGGGAAGCGCTCTGGGGACAGTAATTCAGCCCCTCTCAGAGCCCCCACAGAGGCTGGGACAGCGGCCGGGAGCTACGGGCAGCTGCCCTGCCTGCCCGTGCCCTGTCCCGCGCCTGCGGTTGCAGCCCAAGATGCCCACCCTGCCCTCACCCTTCTCCCTCGTGGGCAGAAATCGGATCCTTCTCCCATCTTCACTGCGTGCCGTTGACGACCTTTTCTTTTTTTTATATAAAAAATGCTGTGCGAAACTTTTTCAGGTAAGCTTGCAGGCCTGCTCTTCCCCGAAAAACCAAAATCTTTCAGTGACAATTGATTTTTCTGGTTCTCTTGCTGTTTTTTTGTAAAAAAAAAAAAATAGATTCAGGTGGGTTTATCCACACACATATGTGTAAGTGCCAAGTCAAAAGAACCAAGGATCCTCTAAAAGTGCTTTTCTCTTTCTCCAATTTTCAGCCCGTATCTAAGCCCGTAAAACTTTCTAACGCGATGAAGTGAACGATGATTTCAAGCTGTATTTTTTAAATGTTTCAGCATTTTGGACTATGAAATTAGACTCCCGAATCACTTTTGAATGTGGGATGTTGGTACTTTTTGCAACTGTGATCCTTCGTATACAACAGAAATTACCAACAAGCAGAGCACATTATAGTAATTCATGCAAAATATGCAATTTGCTTGGTTCAGCTATTACACACAGATCATTTCCCAGTTTTCCTTTGCAATTTCTGGAATATTCTTGTTTAAGGTGGATAAATCAGAAGTTTTAAAATGGGGAATCTGGTTTGTGAAGGCACCTACACCGAGTACATTTTAAATGCGTGAAGCAATGATTTAATTTCCAAAAGTGCTTCATTTCCAAAAACTTCTATTATCTTCAGTGAAATGTAAACTTGCTTAAAATACCTTGTAAAATGCTATTCATTCTCCTTTACTCTGTGTGCTTTCTCTAACCCAGTCGATAACCATGCTGCTGCCCAGTTCCTTTCTCTTTACCTGTCTCAAGGAGCAATTAGGCTGACCATCTAAATTCCCTACTACAATAATAAATATGCCGAGATATTCCCTCCTGCTTTGTAAACTATTGCGTGGCCGAGCTAGCACCAGTATTTAATGGCCATTGCATCTTCCTTGCTTTACAGGAATCTGCCACTCTGTGATGACGGATACAAATCTTTATAGCCACAGCTTATAATTCAGTAAAGTACCTGCTTTTTAGAAGTATATAAATAAGTATACTATTCCTCTGGGGGTAACAAATCTTTTTCACCAACTTGTGGGCACTTTTCAGATACTGCCCTGGTTGGCGGTGTTCGGCTAAGGACTATTTATTCCTGGCACTCTCACTCCCGCTTGCCTGAATTTGCTCCTTCCAGCAGGCAGGGATCAGGCCTGTGGCTGTGCACACTTAGAACGATGAAGCTTGCTGAGTTTCTGCTGCTGGGTAGTTTTTCTGTACAGCTTGGGAAGAGAACAAACAAGATACGCATTGATTAAGAACTTAGTTTCTCTCACCTGCTTAAGGTAACTTAATTAGGGTGACAGTATTTAATTATTATTGAAAAAAATATGTTCATGTGGCTAAATGTGGATGGCATGGAGTATCTGAACATTAATGCTAACTTTCTTCCTGGGCTGATTTCAAGGCTATCATTAAAATAAAATGCTGCTGCCTGTTAATTTGACCATGTCAATAAATAAAAATGTCCATAACAAGTGTATGAGGCTAATTAGGATTTTATGGCTGTGTTGTTCTGGTTGATAGCTGTGCTGTCGGCTTGCTGGGTCTTTATGTTTCAGTGATGTACACCTCATTGATGCATAACATGTAACACCTGTTGATGCGTTAAATGTTTAGTCCTGGCAATTGGCCCTCACATCATTTCTGGGTACAAGAGCTCTGTGTAGCAGACTGCAGGTCTCATAATTAGGCTTCCTCGGTTTAGAAGAGTTTTTCCTACAGGAAAACTTTAAAGCTTCTGTAGTCCTGGTGAAGTTTCCTGAAGTTTGTAAAAAAGGCCGGCATTATTTTCTGTTGCAAAGGGGCAAGTTTATAGCCGTGGGCTGGTTTGGTCCTTGCCTGTGAGGCAGGGCCACCCCCCTGCGAGAGGATGCGGAAGGCTCCAGGCACAGCTGCTCTTTCACTCCCAGCAAGCACACAGCACTAGCGATGCTGCTGCTTCCTTAGCTTGAGGTGCCATGCAGAAACACAGGTATTCTGAAATAAAATCGGTATTTGCTGAATCGAGCGATTGTTCTTCACTGTTTTTCAGCACCAGGCCTGCCAGAGAATTGCATCTGTATAATAAAGAACCATGAAATAATTTTATTGTAGGTGGAGTTTCCTGCAAAGTCCAATTAGTTTCAGACTTTGCTTTGAAATGTAAAAGATTATACCCGTCTTACCTTTGTTTAGTTGAACAGCTTTAACTAGATCTGCTTGAAATGTTGTTAAAATGTATTGGGTTTAAAATATTTATTTATTGTTTTTAAAATCCGGTTAATGTCTTGGTTTTAACAGGATTTTGCGACTGTGGATTGCACAAGCCCATTTGACACTGTGCTTAACTAGAAATATTATCTTTTGCCTGGAGTGCTGGCTCCCAGGCTAAGCTGCACAGCAGTTGGTGTACGTTGGGGGAGCCACCCTGTGCTCACGAAGGGGGCAGAGGCACCTCCCAGTAAGGCTAAGTAAGGCTAACCAGGGTTAGCAATGGCAATTGTAGCCACACACCTTGGGGTTTCTGTTTTGCAGAAGTTCAGCATGAGTGAACAGGTTCCTCTACTTCCTATTGTAAGAACATTAGAAATACATCCTATTAATTCTGTTATTCTATATTTTAGAACTATTAATCATAGTAAAATAACTGGTAATTAGCAGGACAACAGTGTTACCCATCAGAAAGAAAAAGCAGGTAAGCAACCCAGCTTGGTATCGAATTCAATAAATGAACACAATAAATAATTCCAGCAGTTTATTCTCCCCACTTCAATCTTGTCATTCTGTAACATTTTGAAACTTCATTCTTCAGAAAAGAGCATGGTTGACAAATGAAAATAAAGCTGCTACAGAAGACTCTCCCACTATATTTCTATTGGATACAACGGCAGAAATGTATAAGAGAGCAAAGACTAAAGCCGAGAAGAGGGAGAAAGACCTGAATAATCGATTTCAATGAAAGGTAGGTGTATTCTGATGGGGAATTCGGATTTTTCTTCCTTGCTTTTTGTCAGAAGTTCTCTCCTAAAAGAAAGACCACCTTTTTGACTGCAAAACAATTTGAAGGGGAAAAAATGGGGTTCTAGTTTTGACATGGCTCCTGAAATGGTGGAAAGCGTAGTCCTGGGTGAGCTTGTCCCTGACCTGTGCTTGCTGTGGGTCACCCAGCGCCTGCCATAGGAACCTGCTATTGGCCCTGGGGGCTGTTTATTGGTAAGACTCTTCTCCTGCCAGAGTCATCTCTCTTCTTAAAATGGGGTGTCTTCCCATCTTCATATTTATCTGCACAGGTTAACAAAGTAAGTTTGTGCTTTTCTGTGATTTACTTGTTACCAAGATGTTAGTGACTCAAATTCAGAGATTAGTTGTGTTGATTGCCCTGATGGTATCACAGCTCCAACCAGAACCTGATATGCAAGCAACCAACCCAAACCAAGTGTCTGGTTTTACGGTTCAAAATATGAAACTCATCACTCCCTCTGCAAACTGACTTGTGAATGATGAGAAGAATTGCTGGATTGAACAGGTTAGGATTGTTCAGGAACCTCATTTGGATATCTTGGGGTCACCAATGTCACTAATTTTTCAGATTTTTGCCAAAGCAAACTGGTAAAAATTTTGATTTTTGAAAACTGGAAGACAGTGATTTCCGGATTCTTTGAATAATCTCTCCCCCATGCTAGGAAGACAAAAGCAGAAAACCAGAGGAGTGAAAGTTAAATGCAAAAAAACTTGGATTTTTACCAAGTAACTTTTACCAAAAAGAAAAATTTCTATAAAAATTATTTTGTTTAACAGACCATTTTGATTTGATTATTGTTTTTATTTTTCAATGGCAAGTTATTTACTGTTTTCTTTTCTCCTCATTGTGTGGCCCCAGGCCTTACTAAATGTGTTCTATTCAAACCCTGCTCTGAAGACAGAAATATTAATTTCCACATGGGCTTTTCTATAGAACTCATCACTATGGTAACTGAATGTTTCATAAACATTAATGAACTTACTTTCACTGCACTGCAGTGAGGCATTGGGTGGTAGTATTATCCCCATTTCATGGTGAAGAAGTGAGGCAGAAAGAGATTAAGTACAAAAGTATTCACTAATTTTAAGTTCCCAATCTGAGATGCAAGGTCTGATTTTTCAGAGGAATTAGCTTGTTATCTGTTCAAAGCACAGCTCCCATTGCCTTCGGTTGCAGCTGTGAGTTCAAATTTCTTTGTGCCTTCTTTACTTGGATAGAGATTGCTTTAATCCCGTTCATACACGGCCTTTTTAATTTCTTTCCCCCAAGATAATCAGAAGGAACTGAAACTTATTAGGTACTGGCCACATATTTGTTCTGCATATTAAGTAAAATGACAATAGGTTACATAATTTTATCCAAACACCAATTCGTAGCTTTGGTCTTATAACTGAAATAAGAAATGACCTTATCCTAACTTCTCAAAGATTAGAAAAGCATTTGCTCTAGTAGAGTTTATTTTTAGTTTTCACGAAAGAGAGGAAAATTCCTGGGAGCCACTTGTTTTGAGGATAACTGGGAGGCTGCTGATGTAGCTACAAACAGTTAGATTGGTGTTTGGAATCATGGATCTTTATCCAGAGTCACTCATTTAAAAAATGAATCCTGCCCTCCCTGAAAGCCAAGATATCAAACAAACTAAATGTATTAGATATATTTTGTTATATGGGATTTTTCAAGCAGGTGAATCAAGTATCTTGTTTCAAACACACCTGGGCTTTGGCAAAGTTCAGATTCACAGTCCTTGACCTGCAGATGCCCCCCTACATAGGAGGGGGTCTATTAAGACCATCTTCTGTCTTTAGGCGTGGGGCTTTATAGTGGCTTAGGATATCTTGAAGAGCCAGGCCTTAATCTGCATCAGCCTATGTCACTTGGACTCATGGCTACCCTCATTTAGAATAATTTTGCAGGCTCCTGTCCCATTCTTTCCTTTAGACCTACAAGTTGCGAAAGTTTACAAATGCAAAGTTTACTCTCACATCTTTCCTGAGAGATTTGCTACTGGAGCAAATTTTTGTAGATATGTTTTCTGAAGCAGCGGTTTAGAAAGCAAGCACTGACCCCATCTTAACCACAGAGGTGCAAACAGGCTGCTGTAATATTGTGTTGTTGAATTTTCCTTCCAGTGCCGAATGAGAGCTTGCCCTTTTCCTCAAATCTCTCCCCGATCGAGAGATGAGTGAGCTGGTAACTACAATATCCAACAGCTTCACCAAGTCGAGAATGTGATGTCTGTGTAATAACTCTCAATTTTGCACACTTCAAATCCATTAGTAGCAATTACCTTTCCTGAGGTGTTTTGAGTTAGTTTTAGCACAGCATTCTTGCAGTTGGTAGATAATGAGCATAATAATGTATACAGCATTTTCAAGTCTCTGTTTTTAGCTACAATAGTGCCATTAGGATTCTATTTAGCAAATGTGTGCCTCACGCAAAAGGTTAAGACTTTTTTGTTCATGTTTTCCCCCCCACTTTTTCTGTTGCACCTCACATCCTATTTTATGCAGCGCTGGCTTTCCTGAAAGAGCGGGAAAGTGTTTTAGCCACTGCACTTGTGCAAAGGCAGCAGGGCCTAGTACATTGAGCACAAAACCAGGATGCAGGAGAGCAGGGTTTTGCTTTAGTCCTGCCACAGCATGCTGGGCACCCCTGGGCAAGCTGTGTGTCTGTGCTCTGCTTCAGTGTCCTGTTTACCCACGGGATGGGGCCTGCTGACACCCCTGCAGCACGTGGCGTCAGCAGCTGCCCCGCTCGCACCAGGATCCGCTGCGACACTGCTGAAGCTGCTGGTGGACTGCATGGTGGTGAGAGATGCAGGTGGGCTGCTAGGTGGCGAGAGATGCAGGTGTAGCAGCCCCTTTTGCTAGAGATGCCGGCTCAGTCATCTGTGTTGGGGGTCCTTGGTCCATCCCTGCAGATGTGCCATGGCTCCCCTGCCCCACTGGGCTTTTTCTTCCTTTAGAAAAAGAATTTATAGCCCATATGGGGAGTTACAGCTGAGAGAAGCCCAGCTTGGGCCTGGGGGATAAAAAGGGGTGGATGGTAAAGTAAAGGTGGCTGCAGTGCATGTTGCCCCATGCCTGCTTGTTTCCAGATGTCAATGGGGTCAGACAGCTCTGGTTTAAGTGGGATAACCCTGACTTCACTCTGGGCTGAGAAGCCACCCCAGTACACCACAAGATCCCTCTTCATCAGGTAGGCCCTGCTGTCCTTGTAGCGATTTCAGAAAAGCTTTGGCTTGGGAGAACCAGTACTACACCAGATTTTCCTTCCCTCTGCCCACTGAATGGGAAAAATAAGGATTCTGATTTTTGGCTATCATCTGAACCAAGTGACACTGCTATGCTCCCCCCCCCCCCCCCCCTTATTC
>NW_009212305.1:108137-109589 GCF_000690835.1 Fulmarus glacialis
TTAGGTTTTATCTTTCTAAAGAATTCCTTACCAGAGAAAGAGAAAAGGGATGGGGAGATATAATTGATGCCTTTGTAGATGTCACTGCTAAGGTCTCCGGCACAGATCATATCAGCATGTTAAAAATAGCTCTAAAATGTTACAGTGTTCCTTTCGTATTAAAATGACCAAACTCAAGAAGCAAAGAGTATTTGGGCAGCCACACAAAATGTTTTGGGAAACTGCCTTGTATTTGCAGTTGTTGTGTTTAGAAACAGACAGGGTAAGAGCTTGGAGAGCCTTCTCTGTTTTAAAAGAGAACACGTGAACATGTCTTTGGCAGACGTGCACCTTCTCTCCAGCTCTTTTGCACTTAGATGCTCTTTTGAAAAAGCAAACTGATTCTTCTGGCATTGAATTGATCTTTCTCACCTTTTAGTTGCTCTGGCACGCTGACTGCATGCCCATCCAATGCCTCCTCCTGCCCCGTGAGCACAAGTTCACAACATGTGGGTTACACTGGGTATACTTGATGGAGAGTGGTGGAGAGCTGTCCTGGTAACGCTCAGCAGGGAAAGCTAAGCTGAATTTTAGCACCCCACGGACAAGGACAAAATGATGGAAAAGCACCCGGCCGCATGAAGGTAACAAAGTGTCTCTGGCTGTGGGGTAGACGGGATGAAGGGGAGCAGAGCCTGTCCCCCCCTCCTCTGCTGCCGCCCCTTCTCCCTGCTGGCAGGGCCACCATGCAGCCAGTCGGGCCGTGACTACCTGTTCCTGGGGCTGAGGTGTTTGTTCACCACCTCCTGGCCCTTTCAGCTGCAAGAGTGACTGTCACCTCCATCCGTCTGCTGCCCCTGATGTCTGCTTACTTGACAGCAGAGCCCAAAAGCTGACCCCATCCACAGCCTGCAAAGTGAAGGCGAACCGAGGGAGGCAGATATCACCTCTCAGTCACAAAGTGCCCAGGCTGCTCCGGGGGCAGCACAGCAAAGCGCTGGCCCTGATCTCCTTGCATTGCCATCACCTACCCTGAAATTAGTAACAGCATGTCCAAGGTTAGTGGCAAATTCAGATACCCAAGCTACAGAGGAGGAGGGTGAATAAAGGACAGTGGTTGCGTACAGTATAAGCGGTTGCCTTAGACAATGCGTGATCTCTGAATTAAAAAGACCAGGATTAGCGAAGAGCTTTTTGCATTATTGGGCCCATTTACAAAAAGCTTTAGTCCTAATTGTATGGTACCACAGAGCTTTAACTCGAGCACGTATTGGTTTTGTAACCTGATCCCCACATAAATCATAGTTGGTGTGAGCGGAACAATTAGTGCCTTAATCTACTGGAACTACACAGTATCTTTAAATCTGATTTTTCCTGATCATTACGGGTATTACAAGAGTCAATTAATTTATATTTCACACAAAATGTAATTAAATCCCACGATAACCTGACTGTGAAATGAATGGGGGGGGG
>NW_009212305.1:109620-123913 GCF_000690835.1 Fulmarus glacialis
GGCGGGGGGGGAGGATGAAGAGCAGTGGGGGAAAGGCCTTTCCTCATGGACCTGCCATCAAATGTCACGGTGTGCCATCGACGGAGGCAAACTGCCTCCTCTTCAACTTTCCAAAGTACAGAAGTCTTGGAGTGAGAGGGTGTTGTTTCCTAATTTCGTACTGAGCAGCCATGTGGTCAGAAAAAGAATTTCCCTCCGTGTACTTCCAAGGCAGCCTGCAAGAAAAGCTCACCGTGTTTGCTAGCCAGTTCAAGTGCTTGGAAAAGAGGAAGGCCTTGATGCTGCAGAGAGCCCAATGCCTGTAGTTGGTCACCTAAGGGAATCCACTTATGACTCTATTACCCAGTAAATTAGCAGAGTGGTTCAGTCAGGTATATTTATCATGAAGAGAACTGAAGATAATTAATACACTGCATTGAATGCAAATTGCACCCACAGCACTTATCTCATTTTCAATTAGCACAAATGTTACAGCACTGCAGGCTTGTTATGGTTTTACCATGGGCTGGGTAATTAATTTCTGTGAGCTACATATCAGACACCTGATAATGCCATTTATTAATAAATGTCACCCCAGGTATCTGTTAGGAGAGGTAAATAAATTAAATGTTCAGTTGTCTGCCCTGTGCAAATCTATTCTTACACCTCATTGCATCTTTTCACTTGTTTGTTTATCAAGGAGAATGACTGTGGAGATTACAATGGCAAACAAAGGAATATGAGGAACAATAATCTGTACCCAAAAGCGGTGTTTCTCTCAGAGACAGCCCCACCGCCGACAGCAGGAGCCGAGCCGCCGCCGCGCGTCTCCCTCCTGCCCAGGGGGCACAGCTGCGGCCTGCTGAGGTAACCCTCCCGCCAGGGCTGCCCGGGACCCATGAGAGGAGAAGAGCTGAAGTGCCCCCAAAATCCTCCGCTTTCAAGGAATTTGCCAACCACTTATCGGTATATATTTCTGTCTGTAACTCTGTCTCTCAGAGCGTGTTAGCTGCCCCCTGCCAGAGTCCATGTTTAAAGCCATAATGGCTGACGCCCACACTGATCCCTGCGGCATTTATGCTCGTCGGCTCCTGAGGTAATTTCAGGTTTGTGTTTTTCCCTTTCCTCCCAAAGGAAAAGGAGGGTGGGTGCGGGTGAACCCCCCAGCTTGTCTCCACCCCGCGGGGGCCATGACCCCTGGAGGAGGTGAGGGCCCCTCCGGCCGCCTCAGGGCCAGGGGCGGCAGGGCATGGCCTACGCCAGGTGTTTTTGGAGGTCTCTGTTTGCCTTGGGAACAAAATAATAATGGTTATAGCGAGAATGAAGCAGCCGCATATTCTCTGATCTGTTCCAGGCTCTGGGAAAAGAGAGGAGCAGGAGGTGGTGTGATTTCGACAGACTGACGGAGGGATAAAGTCAGGTAAGGCCCTTATGCAGGAATATGGGAAGGTCAGGAAACGCCATTTACCCCAGACCCCGCGCTTTCTTCTTTTGTGTGGGTAGATCATATTTGGCAAACTTTATGGCCAACTCCTGCTTTCAAAAGTTTCAATATGAGTCTCGTGACCTTTGCGAGGAAAGATCCTTTTTTTTCCTCTCATTTGATTTTGAAATTTCAGCAAGTCACACTAACAAAAGTACTTGAAAATGCTCCAGCTAACCAGAACTTTAAAAAAAACCAGTTCCCTGAAATCTTAGAAAGGCTGTTAGGGTTGGAAAACGTTCATGGTCAAACACAACCTGTTGTGATTTTTAGCTTCTCTGCCAACTACTTTTGCTAGGGCTGTTCAAAGAGTATCTGTTGCTTCTTTGGTTTTCACAGCAGGGACCTGTGCCACACGTGCTGGTGGTGGCTTTGGTGATCCCTCTCCCCAAGGAAGATCATAAGCAGGTAGCTGCAGTCACTTTAAGCAAGCTTTGCTTAATCTGTCTTAGACCACGCAGGCCTGATTAACTTAACACAACCTCCATTGTGTGGGTGCAATTCAACTGATAGAAAGATGCTTTATGTTAGTGATTTCTTACTGCAAGTACAGAATCAAGGCAAGTAGAGCCATACTGTAGAAATACTTTTATTCTGGTGTACATTAGGAGTTATACTAGTCGAATACATTGGAAAATTAAATACCTCTGACCATTATATTGGTAGAAATCTGAGTATGGAACAAGCATCAATCTTTCCTGAAGATAAAGAGTACTTACAGCAAAAAATTAGGTACAATATAACACTCAATTCCCCAGGTATAGACGTATTTAGGAATAGCCGCATTATGAGCGACTTGTAAGTTAGCTATGGGTAAGGAAGCCTCTAATAAGTGACTCCTGCCACAATAACTTAATCAATGTGAATTTCAGCAAACACTGCTCTTAAGCAAAGTGCTTTCATCCCTTATGCAGATCTTCATTATATTCCTAGTTTTGATACGGTAAATAATTTCCATGTGTTTCCTGGTAGCATGACCTGCCATCTTACCATCGTCTGCTGTGATCTTTTCAGATTGCAGGACTCAGAGATAGCTCACTATTTGAAGATGGGATTTACAATAATGCTTTAAAAATACTGCAGCACTTGAAAAATCAATTTAAAATAGTCTTATTTGGATTAAGGTTCATACTCCAGAGAAGAACATGTGATTTTAAAGGCCAAATGACCTGCCAACATCCTTTAAAACCATGTTTACTATGCTGAGAAGAATGTAAAAACTTTCGGTTTAAACAATTGTAATATCCATGCTGAGGAGTTGGCAAGGTATAGAATTAATGAAAATTCCTTATTTGAACAGGGACAATATATAAAATAAAAATAGAGGCAGTGAATGCACTTTATCTGAGTGAGACAGATTTGGTTTCTTTCTGGTCAGATCCAGGTTAACTCCCAGGTCTGACATGGACTGCTGACCCAAGTGTGTGCCCTGCATGTCGGCTCCCCCTGGGTAGCCACCTTGCCCCGGGAGGCAGAGCGCAGCCAGGGCCAGGGCCATGCCAAGCCAACCGTACCACGCCGACCAGGCTTTGGCTTTGCTGGTGGGACTGGTGCTACCTGCAGAGTGAGGGTCTGTCATGGGGAACAGGCATTGAGGACAAAGTCCTCCAGGAAGGAATCCTGCACTGTTTGTCAGAGCCTTTTGATGGGATCATGCAGCAAAACAAGGAGATTTTTACAGGGAGAGAGGCCTAGGAAAGGGTTGTTGGTGGCTGAGGTCAGTAGTGAGCTGGTGGGGAGTGAGCTCACGTGGCTCATCCCCAAAACAGCCAGCTCCCTGCACCCTATGACAAGCCTTGTACCCGTGCATCAGTCACGCTTCGATTCCCTCTCCCACCTTCCTGCCAAGGGAGGAGTGGATGTAATGGAGCATCTTGTTTTTGTGTTTCTGATGTTATTATTTATGCAAGTCAGAGGAATATGCCTTATGATGGAGGGGAAGTTTGGCGAAGGTCTGCATTCCCTGAAGATGTTCAATCCACAGGCTGAGGGCTCTGGACAGATGTGTATGATTCTTTCTGCAGAGAGCTCGTAGGGCTAGTGGAGCAAATCTGTCAAACGTTTCCTTCACTGCAGCTTTATACAAAGTGTTAGATGTGATGAGGATGATAAGAATGAAGACCATGAACTCAATTAGGAATTCCATGGGAAGCTGGTGCCAGGCCCAATGCCAGGTTTGATATGCCTTTGTCACTGAAGAGATGCATTGCAGCAGTAAATGAAGTTTTCTAAGCATGAATGCTGCGTGCTTGCATATTTCAAATGACTATAGTCCAGCTGAGAAGTGACACAGCCATGAATAACGGAGACAAGGTCATCACCTGCCAGGGTGGCAGAGAGCCTCCTAGCCAATGGAAGAGAATAGAAGTGTTACTTGCAGAGTCTGCTATGGGAAAACTTAGCGTTAGTAGCACATCCAAGAGGACTCCTAAATTATGAAATAAACACACCAATTGTGAAAATGCACCCTCATGCCAGGCATAGTGCACTCAAGTGACAAGCTCTTAAAGATGCTTTCCTGTCTCCCATCTGTCTTACCTCTGTTTTGCTTGGATTTAACCAGCTGCTTTTCTTCCACCGCCATGTTGGTGGTAGCAGTGTGTGTATATACGTGCAGAAATTTAGGTATAACTGTATTTCATCTGCCTTTTTCTGGCAATTCAGTCCATGCCATATCACCTAGTGGCTCTGTGTAGACACAGGGAAGCACCGCAAAGAATACAGATCAGGAGTCCACAGGAGAGAGGAGTGTAGTGCTGGAGATAACGTTTTTTCACAAGTCGCAGGGTGTGTCCCAGCAAATTAGTACATTACCCTGGACTTCTGCCACCCGTCAGGCAAGACAGCAATATCTCATGGTTAATGCTGAAGTCAAGGAGGATGAGGATGGATGTCTGCCCTCTCACCACTGACAGGAGGGCGTCATCCATCAATGCCACTCGAATAGCTCCAGTTCCACTTCCTGGCTTGAATCCAGACCGTGCCAGATCTAAAAGATTCACTTCTAGCAGGTTTAGTCCAAGCTGCCCTTTGGCTAGCAGCTGTAGCAGCTTTCTTGGGAACTGGGAAGCCTGTTGGGTGTTAGCTAGGAGGAACTCATGTCTGCAGGGTGGATTTCCTCAAGGCTGGGCGACAGTCAATTCCCAACATGTTGGTAATTCTTGGTTGGTGTCCCCCTAGCTCCCCTCTTTCAAGACTTCAGCCTTCTGGGTTGGGCTCTGGAGCAATTCTGGACAGATGGCAGAGTGAGGAAGCCAGGCAGTGTCGCCAGGTTAAATCCAGGACAAACAGATACTGAAACAGAGGGAGTTCTGAGGTGCAGCCACTGCAGCCAGAAGTCCTGTCCTGTCAACACATTGGTAAACGCCTGGTCCTCTGATCAGCTGGGTGAGAACACTTTCTAGGATTTTAAGATGAAGATAAATTTGGTCAGATGTAAAGGAATGCCCTTGCTTTTTCACAGGGTGGGGAGGAGCGAATGGAAAGCATTTACAGAAGATATAACTATTTGGTCTTTGGATCCTGTAATGAAGCTGAGTTGAGTTCCACTTGTGAGGAAGTGCCAGGTCCCTCCTGTTAATCAAGTTGTAGGGAAGGACCTGGGAGGGGACAGCATTGCATCCATTCATCAGTATGATCTCTCCTGCGATGAATGAAAACCAGGTGTCTGCTATGATACTCGCAGTAGATGTATGTACTGATACTGATGATGGCAGTGCACAGCGATGGTCCTGGCCCCAGGGTGGTCCTGGTTACTGCGAGGGCGCCCCGTCCTCAGGCCAGTGCTGCAGGGCAGAGGCGAGGAGTGCTAGCTTGCACCGCATCACCCACACCAGCGGGACCCATTTGTCCATTGCACTTTGCCCCGACTTGCAGCACACTTAGCCGACTCCGGCTGCGCTCGGCTGCTGCGGAGGCCGGGTGAGCCCAGAGCCGTCGTGCCTCTGTGCAGAACAGTGTATGCTGAAGTGCCTTGGGAAGGTAATTACAGAAAAGAGAAAGTCTATTAGCTGCCTCGATTTAGCTCCCTATGATTCTTTATGTCCATGTGTGAGATTTCTTTTGGCTCCTTGGTTACTTCTGGATGTCAATACTGTAATGGAGGTCCAGGGTGGTGGTTACTATTTACCGCTAGGTTGGGACCAAATGCTCTTGGTACTGAAGGAAAATAAACATGAATAGCCTGAATATGCAACAACTTTTTCCTTCCTGCCTTGTGGGTTTATATCAAAGCCTTTAAGTCTTATGTTCCAGTAGTTTTTCTGTAGCTACGTGTTAATTACATGTTTATATTCTTACAAATACGGATTTACATTTACCTATGTTTCAAGATGATTAGTGGGTACCAAGCAACTGATTACACTTGCAGCCAATCATGTGCCATTAACAGTGAAAAACGGCAGGCATTGTTGTTTCAAATCTCTTTTGATTTGGCAAGACTACAATGGTAAGAAAATAACAGCTAAATCAATTGCTTGAATATACAGGTTTTTTCACCCTCAGGCATCTTTATCAGCACAGTTTTGATTAATATCTGTACACTGACTGGCATGTTCCTATTGCCATTAGAGAAAATTTAATAGGCTGTTCACTACTTTTCTCAAAGGAGTAGATTTAAAAAAAAAAAAACCAACCTAATTTTTATGCTTGGAGGAAGTCAGTAAAAGTTGATGATCCTCATATTTGACCCACAATCTGAAGAATTATTTGCAAGGTTCTGTGAGCTATTTAGTTTTCCAAATTACAACACTGACTGTGTTTATTTTTATTTAACAAACAAAAATTTCAGCGAAGTATTGTTTGCCCCACTAAAAACAGGTCAGAGTTCATAATAAGCATACATGTAATGAAGGTAAACTAATATTAGCAGGCAGAGGAGAGGGTCAAATATTTAATCTGAAACTGAGTTCTTGGTTAAAATATGCAGTTTTCTGTCAAACAAAATGAGTCATGAATTTGTGCTGCTTTTAGTGAATTGTTTCAATTTGGGGAAAAAGATAAAAGAATGCCAAAAAAACCTGTTTCATTTCAGCATTTCTAAACATTCCAACATGTTCTACAATGAAATACTTTCATTTCTCAACTTAAAATATTGTTTAATCTTCAAAATTACTTCCATTTTATTTAAAAAAATAAAAAGAAAGAGGTAAAATATAAATGAAATTATGTTGTTTTGGAGTGAATAAAATGTTTTGCTGAAATGGTATCATAATTTGCCAAGTTTTTTTTTTTTTGCTAAAGCTTTCTTTTTTTTACAAAGAAAACCTTCTGGAAACTTGTTTTAGATCAAAGCAACAAATGATTACATGTTATTTTTTGATTTGGCTTTGATTTTATTTGGCTGCTTATAGCCACTCGAGCAAATCTTGTAGGAAGAAATGTCAATTTTAAGTTTCCCAGTTCCCAGCCACAGATAAAATGTCCTGAATGTTGGCACCGGGTAGGAGAATCAATGGGATAGTGGGGTGTCGGGAACTTTGGAGTTTAATCTTGCTACCGTGAAAGTCAACGGAAAAATGTGTGGGCAGGATCTGGCCCATTGTAACTAATCCTGCGAATCAGAAGGTCTGCGAATCCAGGTGCTTTACTGGTCTCATTGCTAATGAATCTATGGTATAAGAAAATTACCTTGACCCTGTAGTACATGCACTTCTTTGCTATCGTTAACATCGTTAAGGTCCTTGCAATCCTGCTCAGTGCTGTAGATATCATGCTTCATCACTCATTTGTTACCTAAGGACTTTTTTTTTTGGTAATCTTTGCTCTAACAAGGAAGCAAAGGTTGTTGTGAGCGAAGACGAGGATGGGGGTGGGGAGGATTTTAATCAGCAAGTGATCTGAGAATAAAGAAAGGTTACCTGTTTGTTTGTCAACAGGATGAAGTAAATAAGAGTTAAAAAAATCTGAGACACCAGTCAAAGGCAATCAAATATGTATTTAATTAAAGCAAACATAAAAATTAAAGTTACATGTTGAATCAATAAACAGCACTTTTTTCTACATGCATTTTGAACAAGACAGATCAGAATCTTGCATGATGAAGACATAATGTGTCATAATAATTAGGAACACAGACAAAAGAACAGCTAATCAACATGCAAATTTATGCAGTTTTGGCGATTCAGATGAGGCAGATTTCTACCTCTTTTTTTGCTTGATTCATCTTCATTGCTAATCATCTGAAGGCTGCCAAATGTTCACTGACACTAATGTATTATAGGTCAAGAGAGGCAGGTCTTCACCTATTACCCCCACAAACAATATGCTTTCCTTCCCTGTTTCCTCTTCAGGATTTTCAGCAATTACTGCCAGATGCAATCAGACTCCTTGAATAGGAGCAACTGGGGCTTGTTTGTGGCTTGGATTCATTAGAATCAGGAGGATGAAGAAAGGAATAAATTACTTAATTGCACAAAAAAGTTGCAGCCAAAGTGATGGTGAGAGAAGCTGATTGTGTAGTTGCGTATTAGGCCACTCTTGGAATGGAGGATCTTAGAATAGCTGGTAGTTTGGCCTTCCTGATTCAGACAGATTTGGGTGTCCTCCAAAACAGATGGCTCCACACACCATCTATTCTTCTCTTTGTCAGGTTTTACCATTTATTTGATCTTGTTCATCTATGATGCTAGTTGTATTAGATGTAACACAAATATGCATTCAGATCATATCCATTTAGTCTTGCATCCCAACTTTTATTCTTTTAGCCTTGTTTGATGAGATGATCAAGTTGAACAAAGCCCTTGTTGTCCTATTCCTGCACATCCATACATAAAACACCAAAAACTGTGACTAAAGCCTTGCACAGACAAATAATCCTCACAGGTTTTAAAGGTTTATTTCTCCCTGTTTAATCAAGCAGCCCCCAGCTCTGACAATGATAACCAGACACAACAAATAGTTAATTTTTATTTGATCCCATAGAAACAAACATTTGCATATGCCCAAGCCAAACTGCCCGCCTCCCATCCTTATGCTGAGACCCCTGTTCAGATATTCTCTTCAGGTTCCAGGCCATGTGTTATGCTTGTGGGTGGTCTTAAGATCTTAAAGAAAAGATTTTTGCTCTGTGAAGTCATGCAGCACTGTATGTAATTAAGTGGCTTTTTTTTTTTTTTTTTGCAAAACCCCTCTATGTTTCCTAATTTTGTTGTTGCAAATGATCAACACTTTGTGGAAGAGCTGCCTCTTTCAGGTAATGGTAAGCATTAACTTTTTTAAAAAATGAGATGTGTGGTTAGGGATTCATTTTCTGGTTGTCCAGCTGAGCACAGTGCTGCTCCACAGTACCGCTCACTTGCGGTGGGTGGAGCCCCCCAGGGTCACGCATACTTTCTGATCTCTGGGTCTGAAGTACGTGTTGCTGTGTATGTATTTATAGGAGAACCTTGGCAGCTCTGCTATAGGTCTTTCAGCTGGGGGAGTTGGGGTGTTCCTTGTCTGGCTGATTATTGTGCGGATCTGTGGTCAGAGAGGGGCAGGTCTTTATGTAATATGATGTGGTCCGGTCCTGGATTACAATGAACTCTTAGGATCTGCATTCATTTCTCTTTTGGCCCAACATCTGTTGCAGCCTGGCAGATGCCCAGGAATGCTGCTTTACTCTGCAATCATGTTTAGGTCTCGAGTGCATAGCGCAGGCTTTTTGGGTACCTTTGAAACCAAAATTGGAGTTTGTAAAAGGTGTTAACATTTTTTCAAAGTAAAACGGTTTTGGCCCCCTCACTACAAGAAGGACACTGAGGTGCTGGAGCGTGTCCAGAGAAGGGCAACGAAGCTGGTGAAGGGTCTAGAGAACAAGTCTTATGAGGAGCGGCTGAGGGAACTGGGGCTGTTTAGCCTGGAGAAGAGGAGGCTGAGGGGAGACCTCATCACGCTCTACAACTACCTGGAAGGAGGTTGTAGCGAGATGGGGGTTGGTCTCTTCTCCCAAGTAACAAGCGATAGGACGAGAGGAAATGGCCTCAAGTTGCACCAGGGGAGGTTTAGACTGGACATTAGGAAAAAATTCTTCACTGAAGAGTGGTCAGGCCTTGGAACAGGCTGCCCAGGGAAGTGGTAGAGTCACCATCCCTGGAGGTATTTAAAAGACGTGTAGATGAGGCGCTTAGGGACATGGTTTAGTGGGCATGGTGGTGTTGGGTTGACAGTTGGACTTGATGATCTTAGAGGTCTTTTCCAACCTTAATGATTCTATGATTCTATTCTATGAAACACACATGGGTATGGCAGTGCAGTTGCAATGCTGGAGAGAGAGCTCAAACTCACAATTTCCAGCATCAGAGCTGCAAACCCCCGAATGTCATATGTTCTTGGAGACTTGTGAGACAAGGAGACATGCTGGAAACCCACCTCTTGCCGAGGCTGATGTCTAATGACTGTTTGCATTGCCCCTTGGGAGCAGCCATCCCAAGGAGCCTGAGATACCTCCTGTAGTCTTTCTAGAGGCCACATGTTGATACAGGTTCATCAAGGGTGTGCCCTTCAGATGGCAACTTTACTTTTGGGACTGAAGCTGATGGGAAATTTTTAGCCAGAACCCCTGTTGTGCAGCCTCCAGTGGCCATTTTGTCCTCCTTGCTGCCCATGGCCCGCTGTGGCTTTGGTCCCAAGTTTTCCCTGCTCCTCTCCCTGGGCGAGAGGGAAAGGAGCATAATGACCCTGGGGAGCAGCAGGGCCCATCCAATGACTCCCCTTGCCCTGCGGGGGGGGCAAATCCTGTACCAGGAGCACCTCACCCTTCCTGTCAGTGAAGACAGAAGAGGGCTGGGCCTGCTGGAAAAGCAAAAGTAACGCCCTGCTCTGTGTGCTGCTTTCATTCCCATGAACAAGTGTGATTTTTATTTGCGGTGTTTCACAAGGCACTGGTGAATGCATTTTATTGCAAGTCTTGGAGACTTAGTTTTACTACTGTGTCACTAGGGGGAGATTTTTGAAGGCACAAATGGATTTAAGCGCTTACCTCTCTTTTGAAAGTCAACGGGAGTTACGCATCTAAATGCCCTTTGTGTCTGAGGGAAATATTCACCGTGAAATGGGGAGAGACCACATAACTGCTGCAAGTGATAAAGAAAGCCAATGGGTGAGGCTACACAGAACTGTTTTTTTTTTTTTTGTTGGCTTTTTTTTTTTAAATTGCCCTCACATCCTTCATTTCTCACAGGCTGGGGTTTGGTTTGTTACAAAGCATTGCGATACCTCATCTCCTCAGTCGAAATCCTCCTAGATTGTTTTGTTATAAGAAGACTGAGAAAATCCACACAAGGAACTTGTCTTTGTACAGATGATACCTGGCTGCTTTTCCATCTAAAGTTATAGAGATTCAAGAGCTGATGATGTCTTACAAAGGCTCCCTCTATCTGAGGGTCCCCTCAGAAAGGCGGGGGGAGCTTTGCTTTGACAGGCTTTAAAGTCTGTGCAATCTCTTGCAGAACAGCCTTTGCTTTCACAGCTCCTCATGTTGCACCATGTCCTGATTTCTACACTTGTATTTGTCACTGAAACACTGCCTGAGCAGCTTGGGTGAACAGTGCTCAGTCTGAGGGCTGCTCACTTTGGGTATTTACCATTTTTTATTCTGTTGTGAAACTATCCCAATGCACAGAATATTATAGGTAGCATCTGAGTGAGTTACTAAACTGTTCTGAATGGAAACATGAGGGAAGGTGAAGGATGCAAATGAATCCTCTTGTCTGCCTGGAAATACAGGAGCACCGGCAAAGCTTTGGGCAAATAAAAGGCTATTTGTGCAGACATTGGTGAAAAGGCTATGGATACAGTTAGAGCAAAAAGTCCTCTGCAATGTGCATGTTTGCGAATGATGCTTTAACGAGGTCTAAGCACCTACGCTGGGTAACTGTGGCCATAAGCATCTGCATTTGCTATTAGCAGTGTTTAAATGCTGGTGTTTCCTATCAGAGTAAGGCATAGGCTTGGAAAATGGAGATAGTCGTTCTGTGTGGAACTAGCACGTCTATGGGCAGACCACCATACTTTGTGTGTGTGCAAAATGGAGGTTAAAAAGGTTGCTGTCCTTTTGTGTCAGGAGTGGCATACGTCACCTTGCTAGTCTCTGAAGGCTCTTGAGGAACTTCTGCCGATTGGTGAACTTATTTGTCCTGACAGTCGATTACCTCCTTTGTTTTGACATATTTTCACTCTCCTCTTAATGTTTCCTGTTTTCATGAATCTTCCCCTTCTGCTGTATTTTCCTGTGTGTGTTTTTTGTCTCCCAGATGTATGGCCAGCTATTTCAGTAACTCTTTGCGTACTACAAAATTGAAAAAAAACGCAAGTGGAAAAACCCCACATGATAGTGTATTTTCCATGCACATGTCACATGTTGGCTGAAACATGTTCAACTGATACGTTAAACATCTACCTAAAATATTGTAGTACAAAGTGCTTAATTAGTGTATGCATTCAGTATATGAGTTGGTATCTGTTATTTCAAAAAGCAAGTAGTTCTTTTAAAATAGCAATGATTTGCTAGCAATGACAGCTTTTATATTTGTTCAGTACTTGAACCTGTTTAAGCACAGATTTGTTTGATATAGGTAGTTTAGGACTATGGACTTCTGTGGAAAAACATGATGTACTTATTAAATGGCCAAAATATATGGACGTAGGGCAGGATATTTGAAGATGCATGCAGTAGCTCCTATTCTAACTTCCTGATATTCGGCACTTCTGAAAGTCAGGCTATTTATTTAGGTGCCTAACTGCACATTTCTACACTTGAAAATGTCAGCCTGCATTGTAAAGCTCAGCCATGCCAACTCTTTGCTTACCAACGTGATTCTATCTATATCCATGCAGAATTACCAGGGTTAGGTTCTTTTCTTGTATGGCATAGTTTATATTTAATATACCCTTGTACTAGTATGTGGTGATTCCTGTGAGAGCTGAAATGGGATGATCTCCTTAGTTTTACATGTCTGTATTGCCTGTCTTTGATAGCTGGCTGCAGAAAACTTTGGAATGGTAAATGCAGATAAACCTGGGTCCTAAGCTCCAGAGGTTTTGTCCATTTACCTCTGAGATTTAGTTGCCATACATAAGTGTCAAGCAAAATTTCATATTGGAAATGGATAACTAATGTAAAAACCAGGCTATGTGGAACAGACAGTAACTGTCTTTATCATAGCTCTGTCAGTAGCCTTCACCTCAGTTCTCCAAGTCAATGTCTCCTAAGAAAATGTCCTTGGAGCATGTTTCTTCCCTCACTTCACTTGCCTTATAGATGGGTGTCACTAGCCAAAATGGTTGTAGAGTCTACAAATACACTTGGCAAGATTTTCTCTAAATCCTAACTGTTGGGGTAACCATTTTAACCAGTACATAAATCCTCAGAAAATGTGGTGCATACCCAACTGTTTCAAAAATACCCAAGGTGTGAAAAACATACTGCCTTTGAACAAGGTGACCACATGTAAAAGGTGAGTTCAGTGCTGCTGGAATGCACTTATTAAGCTTGTCATGCCCATATGGCCAACAGGATTCGCTGAGTGGGTCCAAGGTAGGGGAAGTTTGACCTATGAAACCAGCAGAATCAAATTCCTCGTTGGCATCTGGCCTGGCTGCAGTCTGATAAATCTTGTCCTTACCTTTCGGTGAATTCAGATTTAGTTGTGTTATGTAAGAGCTCTGCTGAGTTTTCCTTAGCTCTGCTACTTTTCAGTGCACCTCCTCCTATTTTGAGAAACTGCCTCTGGCCTAACCTCTCTGCCACTTCAATAGCTTTGTAATGTCCTCACCGGCAGGTGAAGATGGGCATAAATGACCCCTGAGAAAAATTTTGCCACAAGATAGGATCCCAGAATTTCTTCTTACTCCCTTTCTTCTCAGGTCACTACCTGAGCAGTCCCGGATGCTGAAGATCAGAGGAATTAGGTCTATAAATGCAGTTAAATTCTCCAGAGCTGAAACTTTACCTTCACGTGTGTTGTTGACCAATGGTGGCATTCAGTCCTTTGGCAGTGGAGTTAGGAACTGCACGCCAGAGCAAGAGCTTCCGTGCTGTGATACACTGATAACTCATGACATGCAAGGCACTTCAGAGTGGCAGGTAGTGTGGCAAGTGTAGAGGTGGAACCCTTAGCAAAAAGGATTTCAAAGCTCTTGATTTAAAACCATGGCCTACATGATTTTGGAGGATAGTCTCACCAGCGAGAGTCTTCCTAAATCCCTTGTTACTTTTTGTATTTTGAAAATGCCACCTGACACTGTCAAGTGATTGGGGTGCTATCATGCAGTCACCTGATTCCTTGTTGGCAGATGAGTCAGGAAGTCCAGGAGTTTGGACCCTTGATGGCAGCAAAGTCTTCTTCTCTTTAAATGTATAACATATTTTCTATGCCCTCTTAAAAGACAATGGTACCTGGGATTTCTTTCAGATCCAGATGGAAAGCTT
Organism: Fulmarus glacialis; assembly: GCF_000690835.1. Lineage (NCBI taxonomy): Eukaryota > Metazoa > Chordata > Aves > Procellariiformes > Procellariidae > Fulmarus > Fulmarus glacialis. The sequence goes on from NW_009212305.1 coordinate 123,492, forward strand.
TTGTTAAAGGGAGTGGTAATGAGGCTTAGTAAGATTTGTTTTTTGTTAAGAAAAGATCATCTGGAGCTTGCTTTTGGAGCTGGTTGCTCATGAAGGTTTCTAATTCAGGGTCTTAATTTTTGTAAAGCGTGAATTACAAGAAGTCAGAAGAATGATGCGAAGAGCATTTAATAATGCACATTCACAAAGAAGTGGTGTAACTACATTAATTAGGCAAGTCTTGCGTAAAGATGCAATGTAATTATATATTTGAGACAGTTAATTAGGGAGCTACTTGGAAATTTCAGTGAATATTAAGGTAATTATACATAAATACTATAACCATTAAGACTGCACCCATAATGAAAGCAATAACTAATTACATAAATAACAGCATACTTATGTTTTTACATTACCAATACCTAACAATACTTCCTCTCTTT
>NW_009212305.1:123944-145789 GCF_000690835.1 Fulmarus glacialis
CCCTGCTCTCTTTGCCATGCAAATGACAAAACTTCCATTTTTAATTCAGATATTCTTGCAAATTGTCGTGGAAACAATGAACTTCCCTCTTGTTCTCTTTCTCTAGGGAAGACTGGACAACTGGAGTTATGCACACCGAGCAGAAAGACAGTCAAGCATACTGCAGATGACTGCAAGCTACATGCGGAGTTTTTGGTGGCTGCCCTTGGATTTCATAAAAGCCCAGGTCTGAGAAGCTTAATAAAGAAATTTTGTAGCTGTAAATATAATGGTTTAGACTGTTTAGGCAGCTTTGAGTGAATCAATACTGAGGGTTAGATGAATGGCTCTCGTAGAAACTGGGCCCTGCATTTCATAGTGTTGGGCCTATGGGCAAATGCCTGATCCTTGCTAAAACATTTCTTACCATTTATTTCTGTCAGGGTTTGGGGTATCTGTCTGCTATCATCTTCATGTTCGCCTAAATCTACCAGCTTCCAATGACAAGTGAGTGTGGCAACATTTAATGTGCTGCGCACATTGCTATCCTTTCCTCATGCTACCTCAGCAAGACTGGAACTCGGGCGCTCTAACCCCATCAGAACTTCTAAGCTAAGAGCTTTATATGAGGAGCAGCCCTACTGACTCAGCTGAAATAGAGAACTGTTGCTTCCAAACATACTTGCTGAATCAATGATTGTTTCTAGCTACTCTCACCTAAGGACCTAAAAGTGTCTCAGAATGAGACCTCAAAATGAGTCTGTGATTTTGTGAGCTATCATGATGGAGACTTTACAGGTGGGGAAATTGAGGCACAAAGAGCTCAAGTGACTTGTCCAATGTCATAAAGAACATTCAGAGTCCCACTGTAAGTGTCTCTGCTCTGTTTTAGTCACAAAGTCATCCTCTCTCCTGCAAGAGGGACATGGCACATGGTTTGGGGTCTAGCGATGGTACTCTTTTCTCTCTTTGCTAATCTTCTCCGAATAATTAAATTGACCTAGTGAGACAGTGGAGTTCACAAAGGAATGTAATTTTCAGCCGGTTGTCCATGTTATTATGTTTCCATCACACATCATAACTAGCTGTCTGAAAGGGCCCACAGCAGCATGGGCTCTGTGCATGTTTGTAATATTGAAGTCACTGTCCTGCAGAACAAGGTCGTGATTAGAGCTGGGCTGGCACCTGGGAATTCTACAGGCTTGCATGTCCTGCCATGCTAAAGAAACAATGAAGGCAATTCTTTCCTTGCGAAGTCCCATTTCCATTAAGATATCTACACTAAGGTATAAATGCTGAGGCAAAGCTAAGGATGATTTAGGACAACACAGCAAATTTTGCTATACTATCATTGCAGACTCCAGGGCAAGTAGCTGTGTGCAACTGAGGCATATTTTCTTAGCTCAACAACAGCAGCCAATGATGCTTCCTGCCATAAACTTCAAAACCTGTCAAAGGTTGGTGGGACCTTTCAAATTATTTTGATTCTAGATAGATAGTGTCATAATTCTGAGATGGCTAATCCTTTGCATCTCTATAAATGATCTTAGTGTTACGAGTTTACACTGTGGCTCATGTTTCAAGGCAGACCAGGTCTTTTTTTTTTTTTTTTTTGTACTGAAGTAATTCCGCAAACTTTTTAAGCTCTTCATTTCTAGCAGAGTGAGACTGGGGGGGAGCTGACCTTTGTTGTCATTGTAATACATGGACACTGAATTTTGCGTAGGTCTGTTGGAAGAAAGATTAATTAGCAAATACTGTAGTAGTAGATAGGCTACCAAAGATAAATTGTGTCAGATTACTGGGATATCTTTCTCTGAGTTTGTGACCAAGAGAAATATAATATCTCTAATTCTGTAAAGTGTTTAATGCAGTGCTTCATGAAAGAAAATAATTTGGGCTGGAAAACATAGGGCACAAGAATAGTAAAGAAATGGCTATAGGAGGATTGCTAAGAACAGAGCTGAAAGAACTGTCAAAAGACAAGAACAGTAACTAGCAGAGTTTATTAATGATCAGTCTTGTGACCTATCTGAACATTTTTATTTTCTGCCACACAGCAGAAAATGTGTGCAAATACAAAGTCTGTAAGAGACAGAAAGCTGAGAGGCCTTGACAATTCAGAGACGGACTGACCCTGACAACAGGAGAAATGGAAAACGGATAAAATTAAGTACTAATAAACCACAAGGTCATGCAGATGTTTTTTTGCTCTGAGCAGGAGACTCATCAGCTGGAAGTAACAGAGAAGTGTTTTGCTGAATCTCACAATGACTGACAACTGCTGGAGCTCTGCAACAGCAGGGAAGGGAAATATTCCCTGAGATGTTCCCCTGGATGTTGCATCAGGGGAAGCATATCCAGGAAACATGTGGGATTCCTGACTACTTTTGTACAAGGCACTGGGGAGATCCAGAAAAAGACAGAGTCCAGAAAAAGGGCTATTAAATTGAGATAGGAAATGGAGAATAAAAGACCGTGTCTTTAGTTTAGCAAAACTAAAACTGAGTAGGGGTATATTGCTCCCTATAAACATATCATCAGGGTAAGTGGTGAGAGAGAACTGATTAAATTAGGGGTGTACTGAATGCCATAAGAACAATTGATAGGAGCCAACTGAACAAATGTTCTTTGGAAAGGGATGAAGATTTTTAATAACATGATGTTTTGGAGCAGCTTTCTGACAGGAGTCACAGGGGCAAGAAAACTACCTGGTTTCAAGAAAAAACTTGAGAAATTTATCAATGAGATTGTGATGTTGTGATATCAATGAGAGATGATGTGTCAGACATAGCAGGGGATGACCTGGGAGGACTCTTCCAGTCCTATTTCCTATGTAAAACTATTCAATAGAGCCCCTGGTCTCCAGAGTATTTTTCTAGTAGAAAGACTTCAATAGCAAGCTAGGGAAAACGGCCTTTCCTTTGGATTTTTTTGTTTGCCCTTATCTATACAGGACACATAGATCCGATCAAAGTGCCAATGAATCTTGTGGTAGGTTGGATGCAGATCTCTATTATCTGTATGACAATATCTCTCAGAGGTCCTGCTCATTACTGGGGCCCAGCTACTTTCCATGACCTGACTTTTATGATCCCACTTCATCTCTTAGCTAAATCCATCTGAAGCTGTGTTTCCTTGATAGCCCCTTTAAAATTTTCTAGGTTTCTTACAGTTCTTGTATTCTTGTAATCTTCTGAGGTCCTTCACAGCAAGCCAAACAATCTTCTACCTTTCACGGTGCCATCAGCTAGCCAAAGCCATGAGTAGATCACTAATTCTCTGAGGTAAGATCAATAGCAAATCGCCCTCCACTATCCTGAAAAGATCTGACAACTCAGTCTAGTTGTAGCAACTGAAAGAACTGTTAATAATGGATGATGACTGACAAAATTCATAGGTGTGAAAGGAGGTTTACCAGAAACACAGTATTCATGCATACTGCTCATTGATTGACAGCCCCAACAGGTTAGAGGTTACCCATGGAATACATCCTTGATGGCCTAGGATGAAATGTTCCTTCTGACCCTTCTGTAAGCTAGTGATATAAAGCACTGGCTAACGTATCATTAGCTTGCAACACCATAATGATGGGATTAAGACCCAGAGGGCTTTATCTCTACCTTATTAATGGCAATTAAAAGCTGCGTGACAGTTTTAGAACTTGTTGATGTGAAGGAAGTTAGTACCTGTCTTCTAGTAGCACGGTAAATAATTGTCTCGTTGCTTTGCTTTTCGTAATCTGTCCATGCAGCTGTATATTATCATTATTTTGCTGCAAATACAGCTTTTCGATTTATCAACAAAAGAACAGGTAAGGCTCTATGTAAATAATAATGAAGGACACTTCCATGTTGGATTTTTTCCCATTTAGACTGCTGAGCATGAAGGAAGCAAAACTAATGGCAATATCTGTTAGAGCCGTTTTTCAAAGCCTAATTACCCCAGGAAAGTTTTAAACCCTATTTTAGTTACTGCAAACTTTGCATGGCTAATTCATAAGGCAGGTATTAAAAATTCTCCCCACCACTTTTTATCTGGAAGTGGATATTTATTTCTTCTTGGGTGTTAACATTGGTGGGGGTATACTGGTTTCATAGCAAGAAGCTTCATAGCTCTTGTCCTTCTGCATATTCAAGGGTATGTGACTGCTGACAGAGCAGTGCTGTGAACTAGAGCTAGCTCTTTTACATGCTGCTTCTGTTAAAATCTCAATCTACATTGGAAAGAAATGATCAAACTCAAATGTCTGGAAAGTCCCCTCTCCCTCAAATATTTAGTGGCTGCTCCTGTGATCCTACATATCCTGATTATTTAACTACTCTGGTTGTGGCATCTCACCTTTGGGGCAATGTTTCTGAACCACCTTCCTCACTCCTGTTTTGTTGTCCAAATGTGCTTTGGCTGTTGTTTTATGAGAACTTGCTGTTGTGGTGTTGGGGGCCCTCGTATCCTGCGAATCCTGCTTGATCCCTTTGGAAGCACAGACAGGTTTTGTGCTCCCAAGAGCTTCTCAACTCTGCAGAGTGATGGAGTGGAGCAAAAGTCATCTGTGAAGCTCCCAAAGAGACTTGTCCCCACTTGCTCCCAAACAAGCAGGGGCAAAGACGCTAGGCCTACCTTGCTCTGTATTAAGATTTGTTGGGTCTTTGCCTCAGGGTTATAGAGGCTGGAGAACCTTTATGTATTTGGTATTGCTTTACTGCTTTCTGACCAGAGAAAAGGAGTCTTAGCTTTCGCCATTGAAGTTATTTCAGAGGTGTTGGTGGCTGTAGCAGCCTGCAGTGGCCTGTGCCTGGCTGTGCAGCTCTGGCTGTGCAGAGCCGGCTTCAGGACTCCCACTGGGTTCTTTCTCCTCCCAGCTCGCCAGAAGCTGTGGGACTGGGAGATGGCACTTGTCATTTTAGCCTTTTGCCACTCCAAGGCAGAGATTGCCTTATGCTTGTAGTTTATACAGCCCCAAGCACAATGTCAGCATTACACATTAATTAATAATAGTGGCTTATATTGCTAATCACTTAATTATAAATTATGTGTGTTGGTTATGCCTGCCATCACATATTACTTTATAGTTACATAGATATACACATAGTGTATCTGGGCTTTTGTAAATCAGCTTGTAGTTTTTCAATGATGCAAAGGCTATGCCAGCACATAAATCCGATGTAAACTGCTAATCATTTTTAAATGAAGACAAAGCAATCTGAGTTTTAAATCCATAATGCAAGAGAATTACGGTGCATGTGCTTGAAATTTAGGAAGAGAACTTGCTTTGCAGACATTTCAATTGTAAGCAAAATTCTGACGTTATGCGCATTACATGGTATTTTACTGAAATCGCACTCAGTGGCAGATTTGCATAAACGAATGTATTGTATTTTTTATAACTGTGAAAGCTTTAATTACCTAAACTCTAATTAGGCTTGCATTTTTCAGAAAACACAAGATATTAGCTTGTTTTGTAGTTGGCTCAACTTTAATGTTTTCACACATTTGTAACTCATACGCAACAATATACTATAAAAACACGGGGAAAACACAGAGATGAAGGCATCCCTGGAATTTCTGAAGCTGATTGGTTGTTTCTCCTCGTGCTGTATTTAAGCCTCAATGCATTGAAATTTTCTTGAATGCTGTCCTAGGGCCAAAATCACACCTCATGTAAATTTGCCACAGCCAAATTTTGGTAGTGTTGCATCAACGATGAATCTAAACGAGTATATTTTAATAATTTCTAGGAATAAAGTTGTTGTGTGAAAGGGAGTTATTGATGGTATTCTGTTCTAGTGGAATTTGTTTTGTGTATTTGGGACTCTTGCAGAGTTCTACAGATATTTTTGGATAGAGAGATAACTGTACTGGCTGGGTACTTGGCCTGCTGGTGTTGCAAAAAAGATTTAGGCACACAACGCAGATTTTGAAAAGACTCTTGCAATAGGACTCTCACTTGGCACCTATGAGTCACTGTGGTGCCTTTCATAAAGTGGGAAAAATAAACCAGATAAATAAAACTATCATTAATCATTACTCCCCCTTTTGCCAAACCAATGAAGGAAGAAGTGTTAATGCATCTTGTGTTAATTCTGTGGAATTTTCTCATTTGCTGCCATATCAACACACCTGTTGTATCTGTGTTGGGTTGTCTAGATTTTGCCCTTTCCTCTATGGTAAAGCTGTGACAATTACCTGTGTGTTTGTCACTGTATAGCTAGGCTGCTGTAACATGCTCAAACAAGAGCTACTTTTAAAGGCAATTCAGAAGCCTGTGCTGGAGCAGAGCATCCTGCCCAGCGTTCACTGAGGGCATGCTGCTGAGAGCATGTGCACCTGTGTTCTGCACTTGCTGTTAATGCAGGTCTACATGCTGTTGATGTGCTAGCTGCAGTGTGTAGCCTTCCAGATGCTCAGGAGTTCTGCTTTTCTAAGTCAAAGGGAGGTGAGGATGCCTCGCCTCTTGAAGGACTGTGTTGAGAGAAATCGTATAAATCTTCCGATTTTATTCTAGGTGCTGCTTGCAATGTTTCTGTCAGGTGGAGCCAAACAGCACCGCAGCCCTAGCATTGCCTGAACTGAAAAGAAAGACACTTAATATTTCACCCATTCTTATTACTGAGGGTTTCTACTATATTTTGTCAGGAGGAATGAAAAAAGTCAAAGGAGCATCATATGTATTTCTGTATTTTTCTCTTTTCTTACTGTTTTTAATCCTTGCATGACTTCCAGCAGAAAGATTTGAGGAATTCCGAGTGTTTAAAAGCAAAGTAACAGATGTAAACAGGTTACATTTCTTGTTTTCTTTTCTAACCTCGAGGCTCCCCTCTTATAATGCTGACTGTGCCTTTCATTTAATTAATCATAGTGCTCTGGGAGGCATTCTCCTTTTCAGTGTGGGACTGGTGGGAACATATTACAGTTTGTGGTATGTTACTGTATTCGTGCTAAGTAACACCAACTGGAATGATGGACGGCACATTTTTAAAAGTGCCTTTCTGCTTTTCTTACACATCACAATATTACCCTAAACATGTTATTTTGAACTCATGCAGATACCTGAGATTGCAAGGTATCACTTAAGCTTCTGTACCAGGGCAGACCTGAGTGGATTCAGTGATCATGTCAGCCCTGCTAAGAGCAAACAGTCTTCAGAGTGGCTATAAATCCAGTAAACTCTGTGTCCTGCTCCCAGCCACCCACATCATATCCCTGGATATTCTGCAGGCTGTGCATGTGTGTGCCTACCAGCTGGCTGAAGCTCCTGACATGTTCCTGTAGAACCACATGTGTCCATGCTTGAGCTCTGAAAAGTCTGGCTTCAGATGGTGTAGATACAGCTATTGGGAAAGATGATCTTGGATGGCATGGAGTGCACAGGTATATTCATCTGCTGTTATTTCATGAGGGCTGTGTTCTTGTAAACTCCTAAGGGACTGTGAATGCAGGCTCGGATCCACAAGAGGTGTTGTACCCAATTGCTGTGAACCTGGACAGGATTAGTTCTCTTCCACAAGGGGCAAAACATCAGCAAACTCAGATGAGGGGTGGTAAGTAGCTGTCTGTCTTTGAGGTTCTTAATCCCTCTCAGCAAATGAGTCTCTTTTGTGGGATATCCTCCTGGAATAAGCTACTAAACACCATAAAGGTGGGGGAAGGGAATCAGGCTTTATGGTATGTTATTTGACATTGATACTTCGTATGTTGCTGTTTTCAGACAGACATAGGGGAATGGGGAGCCCTTTTACTTCAGGATACACCAGACCTGTATGTTTTGAAGAAGTAGAAGTAATGTTGACATTTGTGCTCAAGTGGAATCTTTATTTTCTTAAAACCAGAAATGAATGCCAAATGGCACCATCAGCTTGAAATCTGGTCAGTATAAACAAGTGAATAAAACAGGTTCAGTTCCTAGACACGCTTCCTAGGCCTCCCAGTAACTTTTGGGTATTACAGTTGCCAACTCCTCTTGTCTTTAAGTAGTTTTCTTTTCCTTGTTGTGTGAAAAGCACCTGGAAAAAGTAGTTACATAATGAGAAAGCATTAAGTGGACTTAACCAGTCCGTCAAATGCAGAAAGTAGACACATATTTAGAGAAGAAAGAGTTAGTCACTTCCCACTCTCGTGAGCAAAATTTTATTTGCAACCATGTGTACAAGAAAAAGGAACAAGCTTCAGGAAGGAAAGATTGATCCAGTATTTAAGTCTCAGCCATGGCACTGGGAAGTTTGGTTTCAGATCTGTCGTGATTTAACCCTAGCCAGCATTTAAACACCACACAGCTGCTCGCTCAGCCCCTGCCTCTGGTCGGATGTGGGAGAGAATCAGGAGGGCAAAAGTGGGAAAACTCGTGGGTTGAGATAAAAACAGTTTAATAATTGAAATAAAATGAAGTAGAACAGTAGTAATAATAATAATAACAACAACAGTAATAGAATATACAAAGCAGGTGATGCGCAATGCAACTGCTCACCACCTGCCGACTGATGCCTGTCCCTGAGCCGCGAATCCCCCTTCCTGGACCATGCCTCCTAGTTTATATACTGAGCATGATGTCATATGGTATGGAATACCCCATTAGCCAGTTGGGTTAGCTCTCTCCCAGCTTCTTGTGCACCTGGCAGAGCATGGGAAGCTGAAAAGTCCTTGACCAGTGTAAGCACTCCTTAGCAACAACTAAAGCATCAATGTGCCATCAACATTCCTCTCCTATGAATCTCAAAACACAGCACCACACCAGCTACTAGACAGAAAATGAACTCTATCCCAGCCGAAACCAGGACAGATCCCTGTTTCATTTTCTATACTAGTTTTGGGAAGGTCTTTTGGCCCCACTGCACAGATATGACAACGAGTGCCACAACACCTACCTTCAGTGAAATTAGCAGCCTGATGGTAGGTACGTGGATTTGTTATGAAATATATATGGAGTTCGGAAGCTGGCCAGCGAGAGACCACTGCAAATGCTTCCCTCCAGGCATAGACTCTTTAATCAGCACTATTTATTGCCTCTCTGTACTTGGGCTTTGCAGCCTCAAAGTCTCTCCCGAAGCCCAGTGTCTGACTTTTCTCTCAAGAACCAACAAGGAGGCAGCAGTACTTTTATCTGATACTTTACTGGTTAGCACATTCATCCAAGACATCTGAGTTCACTTTCCTTTTCTCCTACCTTAATTCCTGCATCTCTTTTCTGGCAGGGTTAGATCCTACACGTCAAGCTATCTGCTAGTCTTCGGCAGGATGAGGGGAGAAGACACTCTTCATGCTTCTTCTTAAAACAATTCTTGCTGTAAAATTCAGGATTAATGGGGACAGAAAAAGGATTTAAGAATAGCCTGACTTTGTAGCACAGTAGTTAGCAAACCCGTTTGGGAAAGGAGGGTTATGTGGCAAAGACTGTGAAGCAGGTAACAGAAATCAAATGCTGCCATTACTGCTAGCCATGCCTTCCTCCTATAGTTGTAGTGTATAGGAAATGGAGAGCAATGACGGTTTTGTATGGAGCCCCTTCAAGTAGACATATTCCAAAGGTACCTGTAAGACCAGGCTGTTCTTCTGAGATAGATGGAGATGTGTGGATGCCTGCTGGGGCATAAGTACTTGATCACCACCGAGTGACTGAGCCTTTTCAAGACAGCATTTTCTAGGCATGCACAGAAACAAAATTGTAGAAACTGTGGAAAACGTAATGCAATCAATTGATGTGCCAAAAGACTCCTGGGTGTTCTGAGGCTTGTATCTTTTCCATGCAGGCTGGATATAGCTGCCCAAGCCCTGCTGTGGGTCTGGTCCAGAACATCTGTGTATTGGAGTGTTCCACCAGTAAAATGCAGATACTGTCCTTGTCTACCCAAGTTCAGGTATTATGCCCCATTATCAGATAAATATCTAGCATAAAAAGGACAAAGAAAAGTTAACAGGGTCCCTTACAGTCTGCAAGCTGGTAGGTAAATGCCATTCCAGCTTGATGTGGGATGTTTTGAAGGGCAGAGAGGTAAAAGGCCAACATTTTAAAATTACAGGTAACTTGTGGAGAGACAAATTTGTGATTTTCCAAACTTGGTTCTGAGTGGTCCTGAGAAGCCAATAGGAGCTACTGATTCCCAGACTTTCTAAGACCAGACCCTAGGAGCTGCACCTGAGTCCCCTAAAAATGGAAGCGTCTGAGATCAGAAAAATTTTGGCGGAGTACCCTATGTCACACAGTAGGCTTGTGCCGAAGCCAGGGCCCAGCATCCTTTCTCCAAGTTCTCGTAACAATAAGAACAACCTCCTCAGCAATTGCCTTACAAAAGGTTTGAACATCAGGTTACCCAGAGACATGAGCAGATAGTAGAGCAGTGATGTACAAATGAAAGTCCTACACTTTGACCTTCAACCACATGAAGCCCCATTACAATAAATATCCAACAACACATCCCTTTCCACACCACATGGATGCTGCCTTAGGTACAAAGGTACTAAAATGACTGTTCCATGTAATAAAACATGGTGGGAGAAATTATGAAGTATAAAGTGAGGTTATTGCCTTCACTGCTAATTAAAGTTTACTGTATCTTCTTGCAGCTTTGTTTAATGGGCTTCAACATATCATGGGGTGTTTCTTTAAAGAATTAAAAGAAAGCTCTTTTTAAGGTCACTCACTTGACCTCAATTCATTGTGTTGTGAATGCAGTATTGTAGTAGCACATATTGTGTGGGGTACAACACCATGTGCTGCTCCAAGACTCCCGTGGTAGCTAAGCACAAAGGACTGCGTTAACGATGGTGTGTCAGCCTTAGCTTTGAATTTCCTTGCTTGAGTGCTAGTTTTCATTACTGACATATAATATATGGTGTTAACCATTTCAGCACTTAACTGTGCACCAGGGACGCACCACCGCTTGTGCTTGGAAATGGCCATTTCTGAAGTGCCAATGATCTGAGGTACAATTATTATTTTATTACTTAATGGCACCAATTAGGGCAAACATTGTCAACTAGCACACAATGATCTCAGCACCACAGTGTGATATAACTATTACAGTGAGCACCATAGCCTGATACTAATGCCATATAGGGAATAAAAAGCTTTCAGACTTTTTTTTTTCTGATTTGGCCAAAAATTCTGTGTTCTGAGGTTTTCACTTTGTTTCTTTGTGCCTTCATTTCCTCCTCAGATAAATTCTGCAAAGCTCTTTGAATATCACTAGTACTTTATGTAACACGTTTCCTCCCACAAAAATTTTCTTAGTAGTAACTCGTGGCACTGTCCTCGGGGCATTTTGAATGGCTAAATCCTTGCTTATTTTCAGTTTTCCCTTGCATCCTTTTCCCAGTCTGCTAGCTGAGTGTAGGTCCGTGTTTACAACATACATCTCAGGCTGCAGCTGCTGTGGACCCTCTTGTTTGGTGGAACTCTGTTACTTTGGTATCTTGGCTCTTTATCTGGCTCGGGTTGCTTCCTCCTCAATACATGTTCCACTCATGAGGCGGGTGATCCAAAGCCCATTGAAGTAAATGGAAAAATTGCTGTTGATTAAATTATTTCACATCTGCACTCCCTGGCTCTACCAGCTTCTTCCATTGTCCACACATCCTGATTCACAAATGTTTTAAATGAGAGCTTTAGGAACATGAAAGCCTTTGGGGCAATGGCCTAAAGAGACAGCAGAGGGTAAAATTTGTGAGCATTATAGTGCTATAGTACTTCCAGTAATCAGTACTGAGCATCTAAGTGAAAAGCCTGCCTCCATCAGGCAAGGAAGGCTTGTATTTCACACGCTCAGACACACAGGCAGCCCCCATCGCAGAGCGTAGCTCATCAGGAGGATTATTTCCTTCCAAATGCAAACTGAGATCGACTATGTTTTGCCGGAGGATTTGGTTTGCTTTGTTGTTTCCATTTCCATTCCTCTTTCATGTGAATGGAGGGCAGCAATAGCACCAACTGCCCAAGAACCTGATTAAGGGTGTTGCAGAGTAGGAATATGTGATAAGCGCCTGATCTCGGGGGATGTCAGACTGAAAGAGAGTGGAGAAGCAATGCCGAAGCAGCTCTGTCACCCTCCTGAGCTCCTGCAGGGATTGTTACTGCTGGGGCCCAGCCCTGGTGCTAGCAGATGTGTCTAAACTGTGGGACTCAGGGGTGTTGTCCAGCTGCATCCTGATGGTAAGCCTGGATGAAACCCGGAGGCTTCCATCCCCCCTTCATCCCCAAATCCTGGCATTCACTGGGGGAAAATCTGGGAACATGGGGAGAGAGGAAGTCAAATCCTGCACATAGCCTGCTCTCAGGATCAGAGATTCATGACAACACCCTTCATTTAAGTGCTGCCCTCAGTTGCTTCTTTAAAGTGACTCCTTGTGGGGACCCTTTATAGAATGGAGTGTAATTTATACCTGGATTTCAATGGACTCCCCAAAACAGTTAAAATGGCAGAGAGGGGTATCAGTAGACCTCATTTTCAGGTGTCAGTAGTGGAAATTCAAGTGAATTTTCAAAAACAAGGGGCTGTTTACCAACATAATTTTTGGAAGCAGTCAGGATGCAATGTACAATTATGGCAACTGTGCACATGCATTTGGTAAAGGTCACATGCGTTTAGTGCTCAACAACTCAAATATCGTCTCCAAGATTTTCTCATTTGATTTTTTTCTCTTTCTCTCCATTGCTCCTATGCCCACTGTCTCTCCGAGCTGGAGTGTTATTCCAGGCACAAAGATTATGAGGTAATTACATACCGCCAAGCACAGATGTGGAGGGTAGAAATTCAGCACTATGAGCTCACTATGAGCTTCCTTAGGAGGAAGTTTACAAACATTTAGAAGCTGTTTAAAAGTGTTTACAAATCTTTTGAGGTTTGTCATCTTCCATTAAGACATGGATTCAGCTTCAGCAATGGAACAGATGCTGGTTTGTATGCCTGAATTATATAACTTTGTATCAAACCTTTTTGTTCATTACTAAAAGAATAGCAACGTCATTACAGTTATAAATATAGTTACCAAGGAAACCAGTTTATCATAACTGACTATTCATCCTTGTTTCATTCTTTATCCCAGTTTCTTTATGTTCTCTATCCCACTGCACCTGAGCTTTTTTTTTTTCCCCCAGTTAAAAGATATGGTAAACTGCTGTCAGGCTGGCTAACTTGTTGATCCACACCTTAATAGAGATGGATATATCTTGCCTGCAAATTTTAAATCTAGATTTTTCTTTCTTTTCCCTCTTTAGTTTTTGGGGCTAGCAGAGGAGTCTGTCAGTTTATTGTGCCCATGCTATTGAAAAGTGACTTGGATTATAGTATTTCCAAATTTGTATGCTGCTACTAAAAACATAATGAAGGAAAGAGGAAGCAATTCTTGGCTAACAGTTGGAATTAGCTCCCCTGAAATGTTTAAAATAATCAAGGAAAAGAAGATGTCATATCCTGTGGTAGAGGAAGGAAAGGACTTGGCTTTCTTTGCCAGGACCTTGAAGCATTTCTTTTCTACAGTAGTTGTCTGGAGGTGATTTTGTTGGGTGTCTTTGGTCCTGATTTCCTACCTGTGCGGCAGGTGTAAGCTATGCCATTGATTGTTGAGATCAATGACAGTACTTGCACAAACTGAGTGAAACACTTTGCTGTGTGAGTGATGATGGGAACAGTCCCTTTCTTTGAATTCCCCTGCATTGTCATTTTAAGATAGGTGAAAGCTTTAGCTTTAACTGAATGTCACATCAATTTTATTATGTCTGTAGGCATCTTTGTTTTTAAAATTCATGACAAGTTTCTTGCAATACATTTTTATTACATTACAGCCACCTGTTCTACCTTGGTGGGTGGCTGTAAATCTGGGACTGTCCTTTTGTGTGCGTGTACATGAATGATTGTTTCTTTATACAGCATATTAGGAGCTTCCAAAATGTATTCATAGCCTGGACCATCCTGGGGGGACACATGCATGTTTTGTGGCTCAGTTTTCCTTTTCTGCTACCACAAAAGGGTCATCTGGGGTCCCAAAGCAAAAAATTCTTGTCCTTCCTACGGGGCACCTTTTATCTAGGCCCAGCATATGCATTTTATCCATTCGTAGCCCCAGTCACTTTACTTGTACAAGTTTGCTCCTAGATCAGCTTCAAATAAATAATTCAGATTCATGTGAATCTTGACATGCCTTTACATTTTTATTTGTTGATATCTGACCTACCTAAAGAATGTCAATTATAGATACTGTGTATTACGAAAATATGCAAGCACCTCTCTAGTGCCCCTTTGGTGCTTCTGGAGTTGGATTCAGCCAACCATGTTCAGCTCAAGCCCTCAGCTCCCATGGAGCCGCAGGCAGGTTGGGTCAGGAAGCCATTTCTGCTCCCTGGAGGGGAGCCCACTTTACCCTGTGGCTCAGTGGTACAATTGGCCTGTGGGGTGAGGTGTTGAATGTTAACCCAGGATGGTCGACATTCAGTTCCTGGCCTTGTCGCCGTTGTCTGGGTCAGGCTTGGAGCCACCATCTCACCTCCATGTGCCTGAATTTCCTATTTTTGAAATGAAAATAATGATATTTACTGTCTCCTTTTTTTCCTCCTGTCAGTTTAATTGCTATTCTTCCTGGTGGTGTTACACCTGAAAAACCTTGTAAATCTGTTTGTCTCAATACTGTAGCTTTTTGACGCCTGTTAAAGTGCCAGAGGCCTAAGAGATAAGTGCATTTGTTTTATGGGATGAATTACAAATAAACTAACTCAATACTTTATTAGAACCCTGGGCTGACTTCAGGTAGAGGTTTATGGGCTTGCTTGTTCATAGCCAATGGAAGTTCCTGGGGGCAGAGCCTTCTCTCTCTGTATATTTGCTTTTAAGAGCTGTAAAATAATATCATTATGCAAAGGCTGTCCAGTTTCTTGTACAATACTATAACCCAATTTTGTGGGCCACGTAGAAGGCTCGTGATGATAGAAAGCGGTCTCAAGAGTCAATGCTGCAGGCTAGTCTTTTATTAATCTCCTGCAAAATGAGGTCCCACAGCAGCAAATCACACAGCAGTGACACATTTAGTGCTCGTCTTCCCTAGTTCACATAAGGGGAAGAGCTCTGCATCCCCATTTCTGAGAGAATGAGGTGCAGCATGCGCTCTGTCTAAGGAAGAGGTTGGGTTTGCCAAGAGCACCAGATGAGACATTGAT
The DNA here is from genome assembly GCF_000690835.1 of Fulmarus glacialis. Classification (NCBI taxonomy): domain Eukaryota; kingdom Metazoa; phylum Chordata; class Aves; order Procellariiformes; family Procellariidae; genus Fulmarus; species Fulmarus glacialis. The sequence goes on from NW_009212305.1 coordinate 139,063, forward strand.
GAAATCCTGGGAGCGCCTGTGTACTTCTGGTGGTGTGGATTGTAAATCACAGTAAGGGATGTCGATGCTTTAATTATGTGTATGTGATGGTCTATGTGTTTGTGCTTGTGGGTTTTTTATAAGTACGGTAAATGGAGAAGAGAATCTGGCCTGGCTCTGAGGCTGCTGCTGCTACTGGCGAGGAGGGAGAACATTTTGGCAAAGCAGTATATTTATTTTTTTAAACCTCCCTCCACAGCCCCTCCTGCCGTACTATATTTTTCTTTTTTTAGTATTTTTTTTGTGTTCCTTATCTGAGGTGCTGCTGGGACTGGCCGTGTGGTCCAGCTTACTGAGCTCTTTCCCATTTATCTGGTGTGGTTCCCAACCTATGATTTAACAGTGGTGTGTGCAACCGAAAGAGAAAAACAATGTTTGATCTGCTAAAACGTACCTTAAGAGCAAACACATACACATTGATGAAGGTATCAGCTGGGTTCTGCCTACAGTTATGTCAAACAAAGTATGCTAGGAAGTGCCAACTTTCCTTTTGTGCTGTGACACCAAGCGCTGCCAAAAGATATTAAAAAGCTTGCGTGAACTAGGTGATGGCAGCTGTAACTATCTAAGTTATTGCCTGGCAGCTGTAATGCTTCTTCAGTGCTGCTGGCTGCTTTTTATATTTGGTTCCCCATTTGTTTGCCCTTATTCTAGCAACCGATACCACCAAAGCAGGCAATCAGTGTGTTACAGCACATGGCCACTTGCTACTGCAAAATAGGCAGCTTAGTAGTGGCAATTGAGAGACTCTCATGCAGCAGCTGATATAAGTCATATTTCTTTTGGAAGAGAACCAACATAGTGCTTTTTTTTGTTATGTGTCAGTATGAATCCAAGAAACCTTAGATGAGTTGATGGCAAAAGGCAAACACACACGCACGTATACACACACACTCTCACATGCACATACACAAAAATATGCAGCTTTCCGTGTTCTTTCTGTGTTGGCTCTAAATGTGCTAGAACAATATAGCCAGCTCCCAGCCCCTGCCAATCCTACATCTGCTCTCTAAAACCTCCAGCAAATAAGAATTACTGTGGGGTTGTTTAACCAACGCTTACAATATACACACTTTTCATTTTTCTGTCGCTTCTATCTGTACGCTGGTGGCAAAGGTTTGAGAGATAATGGAGAATGATACCCACTGGGCGCTTGCTTTTTCAGTGCTGTGAGGTGGGCAGTAGCCACCTAGATCTCTCTGCTGGCAAGTTTTGGGGCAATATAAAATGTTTTTCATTGCCATGGGCTTTTGGGAAATTGTCTGCACCGTGGGGGGTGGGTTTCTGCTGGTTTTAGGGTGGGTTTTTGTGTAAGGGGAAGGCTTTATATTTTGTGCTCTTCTTTTGAGTTTCCTCTTTTCAGTCATTTCTTAAATAATTCCTACAGTTCATGAATGTAATATTTCTGGGAGATATGTTTCTTCTTTTCTCTTTTCTCTTCCTCATTTCTAACCCAGCCTAGTTTTGAAAGTACTGTAACATGATAATATTCTTGCAGCGTGATCAGCCTCAGAATGATTTCCCCAGCATGGAAAATGGACTGAAGTAGTAGCTGCATCTTGCAGACGGTAGGGCAGAAGATCTCAGCTGAGCTTTTAGATTTTTTTTCCTTTACCGTTTAGGCTCAGCTGTTACAGAGACCTGAGACAATTGCGTGTTGTCTCACAGTAATAAGACACCATAATAATTCTTTCCACCAAAGAGTCCCAAAGCATTCATGAGTGTTTAATTACCTATTCCATTTCACAGATGAGGATGCTGAAATGCAGAGCAGTTAAGTGATGTGACAAAGGACACCTAGGTATTTGATAATGTAACTTGAAAAAGAAACAGCATGTTATTAATCTGTTTCCCATCACAGTGACTGGACTGTGCTTACCATCAATGTGACTAAAGAAATTTGCATGGCTTCAGAGCCTTGCCTCCAAGCTTATTGCTTAATTGTTGTTTTTTTTTTTCCTAGTATGCTGTGAGTTTGAAAATCCCCAGTTACCTCTGAATCTTCTTGTTTGTGTGTATTTCAAGAAGACAAATGCATCATTATTATTTCAGAATGTTGAAGAGATATACAGAAAGTGCTGTAAATGGTAGTGTGTTGGTAGGACTAGAGGCAAATTTTAATTCACCCGTAGAAGGCTCACATCTGGCATTACAGGTTATGTCAATCCTATGGTGAGTACTCTGGTGCTAGGAAAATCCCGTGCTGGCCCTCTAAATTGTCTATGAATTTCTCTTTGTAAGAAGAGGTTTCTGGAAAAAAGTAATTCCTTCCTTCTGTTGCAGAAGTCATACCTCTCTGCTCAGTGAAGCACACTGAGCAAGAGGGGGTTTATTTTGAGAATTCAGATGAGTTATGCTAGTTCAAAGTTCTCTTGACTGGGTGGAAACCTGCACATGCACAATAATTTCATGTGGAAAGCTGGCATAGCTTGAGGAGAGAAAACACCTGTGGGGTCTGTGAAGCAGCCTTGTGTTGGTTAACCTGATACCTGTCATCTTCCAGAAGGTTTTCATGGCTGAAATGAGCTGAAATAAGCTGACCTGTTCTCTGATTGCCCCAGCACTTGCTTTTTTTCTATCCACTTTTGTGGATAGAAAGCAATGCTCATGAGTCAGACGTGCTCGTGGGCAACAGCTCCCACAAAGCCACAGTGGGATGAGTCCGTATCTTGCAGACTACGGTGAGTGTTACTCTTTATATCCCACACGTATCAGCAGGGCTGAGAGCACTCACCTGTAGGCTCCCAAACCACTTCTGGTAGCGGAGGTGTCCTTTACCTCTTGGTATGCTTGACTGCCTGCAGAAAACCATGTTCCTTTCCTCATTATCACTCTCAACTTAGAGATCTGGGGCTCCTGCTATGTATTTAGAGTTGGTCACCCACAATCAATGGCCTGTTCATCAAATCTTGTCTGGGATGCTTTTAAAGTAATATCCTATCATCTAAATTAGTTACTTAAAACTAATAAAATAAGGTGTTTGGTGGGAAACAATTACCTGTTTTGTTTTTTTTTCCCCTCTGTTTTCTTTTTGGCATGGTTGCTTTCTCTAAGGTCATAGAACAATCCAATCAACTTTCATGATTATTTTCCATTAATAAATGCAAAATAGGTTACTTGGAACCTCTTGTATCTCCATTTTTTCTCTCAAATAATACCATAAAATCAAATATATAAATGCTTTCTTCTAAGACTCTCATACCATTTTCAGCTCCAATGCATTCATTCTTTTTTTTTCCCGGGGTTGATTTGAGCTGTTCCTTCCCTCAAGAAATGTGCGTGTGTGTGTGTGTAATGTAAATGCTGACAGACCCTTAACTATAACAGCACGGAAGGCGCCACTAAAATAACAGTGGAACAGATGCTGTCACCACTGCCCCTGGTGGGGAAAGAAGATGAAACAGAAGGGCATTAGAGTTGGTAGATGGCAAATTAATCCTATTGTACTAGCAGCTGCAACCACCGAGATGCTAGCATTCATGCTTAGACACTTCCAGTACACCAAGCTCTAGTAGGGGTAGTTGGAAAGGATGAGGCAATGAAAGGTCACTGGAGCTGTTTTCATCTGAATAGTAATAATAAAAAATATTGGTGTATGTTCTCTACTATGACTAGGCTGTTTTTACTGTGGCAACCAAATCGAAGATCTTTCTGGTATTTTGAGACTCTCAGTCTTTCCCAAATGCTGAAGTATAATCCTAATGTAATTTTGTTTTCTTTTTTTCCCAAGCTTTTGATGCTGAAACTCTGATTTTAGAACATGGTAATGGAAGTTCAGATGTCTTTCTTATGCTTTTATTAGCAGACAAAAAAATCACTGTTATTTTTAAACTGTGAGTAAGGAAGTTATAATTGTCATTCCTAAGACAATCTGGGTGATTTTGTGGGGGTGTTGCAGAAATTGAAACCCAGAAAGAGCTGTGACCTGAAACGGTTGGATTAAAATAGGAATCTTGTTTCCAATGAAGGCTGAGTGGATTGTGTAAATCAGAATTTGAGGGGCTCAATTTATCCCTACAGGATTTTTTTTTTTTGTGAAAACTTGTTGAAGAGAGCTGTGCAAACAATAGCTTGTGTAAGCCAAAGCTGGCATCCAACAATTCTTAATGTCTGAATGAAAGTGCTTTTTTTTTTTTTTTCCTCCACAGTACATGTTGCCAAGAAAACAAGGAGTAGTTGCTTTAAGCATTTACAAATGGTAATGCACCAACAGCTGGTCTCAATCCAACTGAGCTATTGTAGGGGTATTAAAAAGACAGGCCAGAGTTTGAGATCTACTGCCAACCTCCCTTGCAGAGTTAGGGAACATTTTACTTGGAAAAAAAAGGTCTTCTCTTCCTGCAGAGATCCACGGCTGTATTCTCCTGCAGAGCCTGAGCCCTGCCTGGCAGAGTAGGCAAAAATACATCGGTAGGCCAAATGCTTCTTTGACATGAAAGTGTAGAATCCAATAGGTCTCCAGCTAGATTATTTATCTCAGTCTAATATTATAGTCTTCGTCTGTGTTTTTCACATTCTGTTCGTTAGATGAATAGTTGTTTCATGTGACTATATTTTTATAAATTTTCTTGTTTTCCTAGAAAAATCTTACAACTAAGTGAATATAATACCAATGTTAAATAAATTACATTAAATCTTCTGAATTGAAGGATTGTTCTGAAGGGGGTTTAATCTGAAAGACTTTTCTGCTTTCTGCAAAAAGCACTCACACTCTTTTCCCTATCCAGCAGGAACTGTAAAATATTTTTTTGGCCTTCTAGGTTTGTAGGTAACTATAATACTAAATAATACTTCTTTTCAAATATAATTACAGATGAACCATGTTTACAGCAAATGTCCTAGAGAGAGCAATAAAAATTATTATTTTTCATTCTAAAGGCCTCCGTTATTAGCAGTGCATTTTATATATGCTGCCTTTTCTGAATAGAAATGCAGTGTTTGGCTTTTCTCTGAAAGATAAATGAACCTATTTGTTGATGTGCCACACTTGAGCTGGACATTTATGTGAAATAGAAAGGACCAAATTAATTGTAAAACAAAACAAAACACTCCCCCAACAAAAAACCCCAAACAAACCATCACCCAGTAAATGTGAAAAATGTACCTTTTTCTTCCGTGCTAGAGATATTTGTATTTCTTGCGTGTTCACAGATAGTGGCACAATGCCCACTTGTTTAGGTTTGTGTGTGTGTGTGTGTGTGTTTGGTTTTTTTTTTTTTTTTTTTTTTTACAATCATATGGCTTGGTTCTGTTTTCCAGATCTTGTCCGAGAGCTGCTATTTGAAATAAAAATGTTTGTATCCATTTCCTCATTAATCATTGTAATACAACCTGCTGCAGCTAAATGACAAAACAGATGCAACGATGAAAATTAAAAGTGATGGATTCTTATCTTTGGCTATAAAAGCTGCTAACAATTTAGACAACTAGAGTGCCTTTTGGAGCTCGAATGTGGCAAATGAGAGAAACAATAATAGGGCTAAAGAGTTTGCTGTTTGTAAACCAGATAACTATGGGGAGGCTGCATCACTGTCTAGCACCTGTTTTATGTGGTTTGCCTTTTCTATTGAGTGAGATCAAGTGAGGTATCATTTTAATGTCTGATATGCCTTGTATGGCATTGTTGGAACTGGATGTAACCCAACCCCAACAAAACTGCTGGAAACATAACCTCACTTTTGTATGATGTTTTAAACTTGAAAATAGGCCTCTCTCTTTTTCTCTACCACACGCACTGGCATGGCTTGTGAGCTTTTCTCTGTAAAATGGGTTCCTTTTCCCTAATGAAAGGAGACCTATCCTCATATGAAATGTGGTTTTGAAATGTAACACTCTAAATCTGACTTCCTTATGTTTTCTTTGCCAAAATGTCATTTTTTTTCAATGCCTTTTGTAGGGATGCTGACCCTGAAGGGTGCAAAACTACAAGGGTCAAAATCTTACGGTGGAAATATTTATGGCAGCTTCCTTGGGAAATCCATCCCTGCGTGCAGTAAGAAGTATTCTCTCAGCCATCTCTAGTTGCTCTCCTGCTGCAGCTGGGACTCTGTAGCCTGTTCTGTGCTGTGATGTGTCTGTGATTTGGGTGTACGCTTCCAAAATGCTAATATACAACTCTGAAATTGCCAACCAAAACCTTCAGGTGTTTGCAATGATTGTCCAGGTGAAGCTATTGAAAAATGCATAATAATACCTATACCCATACTTCAAATCTATATTGTAAATATTCCTAGATTGGTCCTGTATGAATACTTTTGAAATGCTCTGTTTATGCACAAGAAAGATGTACAGGTACTTCCCATTCACTCATATTTGAGAGAGTTGGAAAGGGGATCTCTGGTATGTGAGATCTGAGGTAAACGAGGAAGCAGACTGAAAGAGGGAGCTGCAGTGCAGCTACAGAGGTGCCAGCTGAATCACGGAGTGGGAGGTAATGCAGGACTGCAGGACACAGCTTCCTCCCATGGAGGAAACTCATCTTCTTTGGTTTCCTTTCTCTCAGCACACCTTGGACTTTTCTTTTGGTAAGACTCAAGGTGCTGTTAGTGGTTATTACAGACCCTGTGGCATTTTTGACAGATGTAAGGTATGTTTCGGGCCAAGCCAATGCAGAGTAATTGCAATTTGAGCTGCATGGATATTCCTCATTTTGAGGACATTCACAAGCCATGTCCGGAACAACCAGGGG
>NW_009212306.1:0-26189 GCF_000690835.1 Fulmarus glacialis
GCCCCCTCCCCGGCTCCCGGCCACGGCCACCAGCGTGCTGGCCACGCATCCCGCGCTTCTCTGAAGCCAAGGGGATGTTTAAAAATACCCCGTAAGGGTTATTGAAGCCTGATGCTGTAGGGATCGGCAGAGAGTCAGTACCTCTTAATTAAAGGGTTTAATTTACTTTTGAGCTGCTCCTTAGGTCCCTGGAGCAGCTCTGGCTTCCTCTATGTGTCTTCAGAAGGGCATTTCCCACTTTCTCGTCCCCACCAGAGACCCGAGAGGTGGGAAGCGACTCCGGGAAGACACTTTCTCCTGCAGGAGAGGTTGGAGGAGCAGATGAAAGGCAGCGGCAGGGGCCAGGACTAAGCCCAGCAGGGCCTCACTGTCCGTGGAGCTTCAATGTCTCCTCACTGGCAAGGAAAAGGGAGGTTATACTTCATTAAGTATTAATCGCTAAATGCTGACATGGCATCTGGGGTTTCTCTGCTTTAACAGCAGCTGCTTCCAGGGACCCGGTAGCAGCTCACAGTTGCCTAAGAGCAAACATTGACTCTTGGCTGCCAATGGACATGAAGCGTTTCAAAACACGCGACGTTTGTGTGGAGGCAGCAGTCCAGAAGGGCTAGGGGAGAAGCGTAAGAAAAGGCCAGCGCCAGTCCTGCCCAGGGGACCACGAACATCTGCTCAGGGCCAGAGATGCCCTGTGCCACCTCCGTGAATGGGAAGAGGTGGGAAGAGCAAGCCACGGAGGGCTGGACACACAGGGGGACACCATGAACACAACATGCAACCCCTACACAGCCAGCATGGTGTCTGGGATCCCCAAACAAACCGTGCTTTGAGGAGTGTTAGAAATGGGACCAACAAGACCTACAGTCTGCGTGGTGAGATGCCAAGGCCAACCACCCAGAAACGCTGCGGGTAGGGGGCCGGCGTGGAGGTCACGCCTGGGACAATGCTGCTGTTTTCTTGCATGAGGAAGAAGCAAGCGGGGGGAGTACCATTGCGCTCTTGCACACACCCCGGAGATCTGGGGCTTGAACTCAAGTCAGTCTGGCAGGGGAAAAAGTCTGAACCAGTCTCGAGGACCACAGGAGGGGTATTTGGCCACTGGGCAATGGGAGCAGGGCAAGGTGGATCACCATCATCTCCCCTGCCAGCGGCATTTCGTGCGGGGCTCGGCATGGTGAGAGCACTCGGTCCCTGCGTGCTACGGGGCCCGGGTGGGAGGCCGGTGTGGAGCAGCTTGTCAAGCTGTCGGCAGCAATTTTCTTTGGGAATTTAAACACTGCCAAGTGATAGAGAGGGCAGCAAAACCTTCATTTTGGACAAAGAAACTTTCAGCTGCAGTGAATTACCTGTGGCTTCCTTATAAACCTCAGGTATTTTCTGCTTTGGTAGTGCTTACTGGAAAGGCATGAAAATACACTGCTGGAACAAAAGAAGACAAAAAAAAAAGAGAAAAGATAAAAAAAGAGGAAGGCAAAAGGTGAGCGTTAGAAGAGAGGGCATATAATTTGAGGTGTAAGGCTGGAATCCCCATTGATCTAACGAGCCTCACAAGCTGCTTTCTCCCTGTGTGTTAAATCACCAGATCCCTTCCCCGATACACCTTGTAACACACAGCCAGCTGGTTTTCATCCTGAATGATACGCTTGCAAAATCTCCAGTAGGCCTCATTAGAAAGGAGTTGCTAGCGTTTGCAGATGTGTCGGATTTAACTTGTATCTTACAGGCACGTTCTAAATGTCCTTGATTATGACTGCAACTGCAATTTTGAAAGATTATACCGACTCCAAATGACTGCAACTTTCTGACTGCCCCCAGGAAGAGGACAGCAGTCACACCATTTGAGGTCAGTGAGGGAGATGGGGGTTTTCTGGTCTTCTGTGTTAATCAGAACGCAGAATCTGAAGTGCCAATTTTGTAAAGAACTGTGTCCAGTTTTCCTCCAGCCCCAATGCTGAACTGTCTGATCAATACTAAATCTAATTTATAATGATGGCCCCTGTGAAGCTTGCAAATGTTATGTCAACATACCTTAATGGCTTTGGCTTCCTGAGTAGCCTTGTTAGCTGCAACCTGGTCTGCTTCTGCTACTCTCTTAACTACTTCCACCCATGGAGCCCCATCTGTAACGACGTTCACCACTTCTCCCATCCTTCTTGCTCTCCTCTACCAGCGGAGTCTTCCGTGCTGTTGGTTCCTGTTGTGTGAGAGCTCTCTAACAAGCACATGGAAGAAAAAAAGAAGAAGAAAGAAGAAAACAAAATTAATTCCCCTGCCTCTTCTCCCCCTCCCTGCAACTGATGAACCAAAGAAGGAAATAATTGCTACTCTCTTTTAATAACGGCACGTTTACAGAAATTTCCATAAAGATGATTCAGAAAGGAATGCATGGATTTCTTCTCTGTGGGGTGTCCAAAACGGTTTGCATTGTTCTGTAATGTAATGTTATTAGTGCTCCATCTAATTTATATTTGCATTTCCCTGTCTCCAGGGCAAATTTTTACAACTCACTTGCAAAGTACTAAATAAAGAAGTGCTGCAGTGCTAAAGAACCACATTTTCTAGCAAGCTTTCAAGCCATCCATTAATTGCCAAGGGGCGGAACCTGAAAGGTGTTGAAGGACTCCAAAGAAACACTGAGTTTTCTCCATCCTCATGTGGAGCGGAGAGCACACAGCACTGTAGAAGGTCAGGAGAAGTGGTTGTTCATTGCAGTTATTGTAGCATGGAAACTGGAAATGTACGCACTCTGTGTCTGTAGCCTGTACTTGCTGTAAATGGGAGGGGTTGTCTCCCTACCTACCACTGGAAGGGAGGTTGAAAGTGGAACAGAGGCAGAGGAATGATGAGTGACAGCTGGAGAATCACCGTCTTTCTGAGATGTCTCATTGCCAGATCATGTGCCACATCCGTGTGTAGCAGGATAGTTTAGGCAAACCAGCTTTTACTAATTGGGTACTTAACAAACACTTAAAGAGCCCCAATTATAACAGGATTTCTCCTGCCAGTTACTGTGTAGGCACAGAGCCTGTATCCCAATGGAGCAATATAGGTGAAGACAGGAAATAATATTAGTGTTAATGAATTATTCTGAAGTAGCAGTAAAAACTCCTTTACGTGCACTGGGAAACTGATGCAAAAAGATGTAAATGACTTGCTCAAAAGTCAGATGAGAAATGAGTGGCGGTGGGGAGGAGGACACAGATCCCCCAAGTCTCAGTCACATTCTTCACGATCAAACCATTTCTTGCCCTTCAGGTATCATCAGTATAAAAAAGTATAAATATCTGTACATAAAAAAAACCCCTGCGTAAATTAAACACCACCAGTGGATTCTTAATTCAGAGAATGAGTATATGGTATTTCAAGAATTTGCCCAGCATTCCAGGTCAAGCTAATTTGGGTACAGCGACACAAGCTGCAGACATGCCTGAATAGTCACCAAGGGACAATGGTTACTCTTTTCTTCCAGAAAAGAGCTCAGGCTTCACAGCCCATGAAAAAATTGTATTAAAAATCACCAGGTCTGCGAGAGAAAGAAACATAATGTGCGCTTTCTGTTCTAAATACCTGATCAAAAGACAAGAAAAGAAAAAAGCAGCAGCTTTCTAGCCTTTCTGGGCAGCAGAAAGTCGTGATGATTTCTGTGCCTGTGATGCCAAGGTGGCTGCTTTGTTTTCTAATGAGAGAATATTATAGCCCAATTAAAACAGGATAAACTTATTCCACCTGCTTTTTAATGTCAATAACTCGAGGCTGCAGTTTATGGCAAACTCTATCCACACAATGGGGAAGCTGCACCTGCTTAAACATCAGGTCTTGATTTGGCCAAAAATCTTTATGGATGCACCTCAGATTTTGTTTTTATAAGATGACTCTGCATGCTTCACTGGGTTCTAACCTTTCAGATATATTTGCAAAGCAGAAAAATGTAATATTTCAAGTCTTAAACATGCGTCTTAGTAACTCAAGCCTTATGTGCCAACATTTTTAAAAACTCTTAATTAATTCAAGGTAAGGAGTCCTAATCATGTAAGTTTTTTTCTCAGCAGGGGTTCAAAGAATTCGTCCACTTGTTCAAAACAGAGGATGAGACAAAATTTCATGTTGGAGTGAAAATTATCTCTGTCACAGAAAAACGGTTCCCCCTCCACCCCCGGCTTCTGTTTGGCCCATCCTTTCCACTCTGGAGTGAAGGTGTCATCCACAGCACCAGTCCTCTGCATCTCAGCAAATCCAGCAAGTATCATTTGCAAACGTTATGCCAAGTTAAAAACAGCAACAAGAACAAAACCTAATTTCCACTTGAGCAGCTTGAAGGTTAGGTCAGAGGTGAAGCAATGCAGACACTTGTGTTTATGAATATTGTATGAGCTCTAACACGTAATGAAAGTTGTATTTTAAAAATGAGGTAAACGCTAGTCAAGAGAATGTCCCACTATGTAACTGTTCGGACTCCAAAACTAATGAGTGTGGCTTTCACCATGGAAAAGAATGACATCTACCTCAGGGCTGGCCTCTTCTTCTCCCTTTGTTCGCTCCTCCATAGATCCATCTCTCTCTGTGCCTCTGGCTTTGGTAGTCAGTGAGCAATTTTCTCTTTGGCAGGAGGGTTTCTGCATGGCAGTGATAAACATCTCCCCATTCACATCAGTGATATTCTTCATAAGGAAGAAAAATCTTATACACTGTCCTCACGAAGCCTGTTTCTATATACTGTGATCCTAAGGGCAATGGTAGTGGACGGAGACTATAAACATCCTCTAACATTTAGGAACAAGTACCTGTGATAAGAATTTAATAACTAGGCCATGTTTTCAAGAGAAAGACCAGAAACTCACAGTAAAACATGGAAACTGACCTTCAGCTCAACATTTACAGTTTCTACAAGCTGCGTACCTGCAGGCTTTGAATACGACCTTCAGGAGACCCAAAGTCTGGCTCTGCATGAAGGGTGCCTAAATGAATCCCTGAGGATCATGCATATCACAAGAGAGACCATCACGTGTGCTTTCCTGAATCTCTTCCCCGGCTGCACATGTGTGCCCCTATGTTCTTTGAGGGCTTTCCTTTCCCAAATATTTGGTTCAGGTACAGTCCTGCAGTTCTGCCTCAGAGAAAACCCTCGCTGAGGTCTATGGATTTTGCGAGGCTAATCAAACAGCCACCACCCAAAGACTTTTTCGCTGGTTGAGTCATGTGCAGTTGATGCCCGTGCTCCTCATCTGCCTCAGTGCAATATCTGCTGGCTTAGTTTGAACAGCATTTAGCGGTACCTTGAGCTGATGCTGCACTTGGAGGGAGAAAAATCCACTGACGTGATGCTTTCGGCAGCATAGGAACAAGCAGCTGCCAGGCAGTAATGCCTGATGCCCTCACAGCCACTGCTTCAGTGGCTGACCACGGCCACAGATGTCTGGGAAGTTTTAGCTAGGTCAGAGCAGTATTTGTCAAAGGCAATCTGCTTTAAAAGTGCCTGAATTTTCACACAGGTTAGAAGGGGTTAGCAAACATTTGCAAACGAACCCCCTACACATCCTAGTCTAGACAAAGCCAGTGAGAGGGAAGGGGTGTTTAAGTCGGATCTGGAGGATTTGGCAAGCAGCCAAGCCACGTCTCCCCTATTTGTAGCAAACTCTGTTAAAAATAGGATAAGGTTCAGAAGGTTCAGATCTGCCCTTCAAAAAAATCCAGATAATTGAAGAGTTTCTCTCACTGACACGTTTCTATTTCTGTTGTCAAAAGGAAAGAAAAACTAATAATGTTGGGGTTTAATAACAGAATATCCCTGACATACAGAAGGTCCTTTGATTTTGATTGGCAGTATACAAGGTAGGCTGCTGCTACCTGTGCTTAGTAAATAGTGCACAGTAAAATCATAACTGAAGGGCTGAGGTACAGGTCAGATATGCCACAAATAAAAAGAAAGGGGAGAGCTATGATATCTTTTATTTCTCTTTCAGCCTGCAGGGATTTAAGAACAGTAATAAGTAAATAGGTTTACACCTGTCCACAGGTGAGGGTTCTTTAATCATCAATATGGTTATATTTTACAGACATGATATGTTTAGGACCAGGGGTTTTTAATGACCAGAACTGGTCCAAATTTCAGCCTTAGTATCTCAACAGAAGTTCAAGATTACCTTCTAAAACACCAACAAGAACGAAAGTTATGGGATCTAATTTGCTGCCTGGAATCCTTATTATTGGTGGCAGTCAAAAACCAAAAAAAAGGACCCATCTTAAAATGGCAGCTCGGTGTTATAAATAACCGTTCCCTGTGAGACTTTTGAGAGATATGCATTCAGTTTATTGAAAAAAACGTATTTTTCTTTCTGTCACCAGAGTAGAGGCAATATAGCTACACATGAACATACTGCATTCTGTCTCAAACACTTCCCCGGAGAATTTCCAGTTAAGTTCTTATTCTACAATTTTTATAGTCAGCAATGATACATAAAGCACAGAAATAACACAGTTTAACTTGAAGCTACCAGGCTGAATCTCCACTCCTGATCAAAGAATCTTGAACTGACTTTAAAACCAAGTGAATTTCATATGGAATTTATGGTGCAGAAATATGTAGGGAATGTTTGGATGTCATTTTTATAAGGACACTTCTTATGGTAACTGAAGCTGCTATAAATTGAATTATGGAATATGAAAGTCCTTAAGGTTTATGGTAGAGTTTGTGACTGCTGAAATGAAGACAAAGAACTTGAGTTAACAGGTGTGTCAGCAGCACAGAGGCTAAATATGATCCATTTTGATGTAAAATTCAAATATATATTTTCTGCAAATATTTAAATTCCATTGTAGGTGAGTAAATACTGGTTTTGTATTAATTCATACTGAAAAAAGATACTTGCCTCTTTGATGTTGAACAGACTATATTGCACTATAAAGTTTTAGTACTGATATTTCTTTTGTCACAAATATTTGTAGCATTTCGTAGATATTACACTGACAAACTCCTTGGACTTGAAAATATGTTCTGTGCCCTGGTCCCACAAAATCTGTTCATGCATTTCACTCTCCTGGGTTTGTTCATTAGAGCAGTAATTACTTACAGGAGCAGAGCTTGCTTTTTTAGGTCCTAAAACGTGTTACTCGACTCTAGCTAGGTTCTTTGAAGCTCGCACATTCTGTAAATAATTCAAACATATCTGATTCATGAAAACATGTCCAAACACCCCATAGAAGTAATTTCATACAAACAGAGATTGGGATACCAGCTCCTAGATTTCTGCCTCTTCTGAAACACTGGGGTTGCAACAGGGACTACTGCTTCACTGGGAACTTTCAGGGCCACGAAGTGTCCTGGTGGCCCAGGCAACTCCATGCCAGTGTCAGGCAGGGTGCAGCCTCGGCTTCGGCAGCAATACAGCAACTCAGTATTAGTATGGTTCAAACAATCTTGCCATTTTAATGCAAACTTCATACCTGTATCTAACTACTACTGAAGGCGTTTGTCAAGCAAGAAGCTTAGCTGAGGTTTTGCAAAAGGCTATGAGATGCACGGTGGATATAAAGGAGAGGAACGAACCTTGGATGCTTGGAGAGGTGAGGTCAAGACAAGGGTCTGCTGAATGCTAAGTATGACGATGGGCATTGCATTTAGTTACCACAGGAACAGGTACTTTTGAAATAAAATGGAGAGAGATTTGATGTTGGTGAACACAGTGCTTTTGAAAGACGCTGCAATGGAAACTCTGACTTCTTTTTTTCCCCCACAGAACAAATGCACCAAAGGTACCAGCCTAATACAGCTAAGGCAGCAGCCAGGCCAATCCAGCTGTGTGCTGCCAGCTGACCTGGAGCAACTTTGAAGGCATAAAAGTTGCTCATTTCTATGTCCCATCTAATCTTTGACTTTTCTACTAAAAAGGTGCTAACTAATGCAGATTGCGGTAGCGGGTTTTTTTTGCAAGCCAATTCCTGCAATGGTATGGAGCATGGCATTAAAATATTCACAGAGAAATAATTTGTTGTTGACATCAACTTAGGCTACAGCTGAAAACCCAAACCCGAACACCACGTGCTTCTGAACCAGCAAAGCTTCAAACTAAGTTTTAAGCACACACATACTCTCTTTGGTGCTAATGGGAGTGTTCAGTGTTTCCAGCTATATGTGTTTAAGTGTCCCAGTGGATCAGGACTTCACTGATATCTCTACCTTAAAGACCTTGTTTTCAAATATGGCTTTCCCACTTTCTGCTTTCATGTTTTACAGCACCTCCTTAAGAAGGCAAAAAAGCCCAACCAGAGATAATGTCTTCTAAGTATTAAAAGTGAGTACAGAAAAGTAGCAAAAAATATATAGTAAAGCAGAAGTTTAAAAATTTCTGATACATTGTTCATAATGAAAAGAGAAATGTGATAGCTTAAGATACCTTATGAAAATATTTTAAAAGCTGGATGAAAGTACTTGCATTAAAAGTACAACTCCATTTTTAATTCCCTTGACACATTTTCATTCTTTAGACATTTCTAAGCCTTTACCTCAGAAATATTTTGTGGTCGTGTCTTCTGAGACCATGCTTATCCACCACAGTGCTGGTGCTGATACCTTTTACTTGGTGGGGACCTCAGTAGTAGATGTGTCTGAGTGTGTGCATATGCTTTACACAATCAAAGTTTAAGGGAGTAAGATTGTACAAAACAGCAGTAGGGGTTTTTATTAGAAAGATAACCCTAACAAGACAAAGATATCTAGTGGTTAAACTTTGGAAAACAGACAAAATATTCCTTTACATCCTTCTAACTTTCCTCTGTGACCTCTTTTCAAGCTCCAGCCAAGTTGCCACGGGCCCAACTCTATGAGCTTGGGGGCAGCCAAGAAAATCCCCAGTAAGGGCTACCTACCACACAGGCACACAAATGCACAAGAGCTCTGCAATGCATTTATTGAACTGGTTTTCCAACACAAAGCTAATCTACTTTGTTCAGCTTCACTGTGAAAAGGACAGCTGAAGCACTCAATTATACAAGAAATTCTTACCACTTACCTCACCAACAAGATCACAGGACAGATAGGGTTTTGGGACCTTCTAATTATATCCTAAAAGCCTCCTTTCACTCAGCCCAAGCTGCACATGCCCACATCTGTGACCTTGGGGATAGCCGGGAAATTTGCCACTGTGGGTGTGTTGCCACATCTGCTGTGTCGTGTTGTGGGCTGGATGCTGGCATGGGCATCAGCCATGCTCACCACAAGGAGGGAATAAGAAAGATTTTACAAAGGGTTATGAAGTTATTGTGAGGATAGGTCATAATCTCAAAGGTAGGAGCTGCCCCTGCTCCACCACCAGAAAGATACCGGTTTGCACAATTAGTAGTGTCATCTACAGAAAGAAAAGGTTGCAGTGGAAATAAGCAGTCTAAACATAATGTCTTAGAAACTCTGAAGTTATCTGTTTAAAATCAGTTATGTTTTAAGAATCAAAGAGATATAACATCCTTTTAAAA
The DNA here is from genome assembly GCF_000690835.1 of Fulmarus glacialis. Taxonomy (NCBI): domain Eukaryota; kingdom Metazoa; phylum Chordata; class Aves; order Procellariiformes; family Procellariidae; genus Fulmarus; species Fulmarus glacialis. The sequence goes on from NW_009212306.1 coordinate 9,463, forward strand.
TGAAGCTGACCTATAACTGCAGTATAACACTTCACCATTTTCTTTTACACAAATAAAACACAAGTACATAATGTTGTAAAATAGTGGGATTTCAGAACCTGTTGAATTATTAAAAATAGCTAAACAGATAATAAAAAGGAATACATGAATGATCTACATTTCAAAAGCTGAAAAATAGCTGTGCTGTACTTCGTACAATTAGTTTTGCTGCAACGTTCATCCTGTACAGAACTTGAGATCCACTTTAACAGTGAACTTTCCAAGTATGTACTTTACAAAAGGCCATCTCATTACGCAGCCAATTAAAACGATTTGTTTGTTCATGATGGAATCTAATGTAGAGATTTGTTTTCTTCCAATAGATACCTTCTGCTAAGAAGCCAAATTGGCACAACTTTATAATTGCACTAGCTCCACTGGGAGCTACAAAGAAGTTTGTGAAGCTGATAATTCTTTAGTGCAAATGAACTAACAATAAAGACAAGCCACTTATAAAATTTTCCACTGTGAAAATTCAGAAACATTGTAGCATCCAAAGAAAATGTAGAAGATTAAAAACTCCAGAATTGTATTATATTACCATCTTTATTGTATTACTTATGTTATATTTATTATATTATTATATTACCATATATATTATTTTATCAGCTTTATAGTTGATGCACTGATGAAGTCTTTGTCCTGAGGATTTTAAGACCAACAACCCTATATTGCAAAACCTTGTTCTTTTCCAAGCAAGATACCAAAGATGCTATAAAGGTTGTCACAGTGACAAAGTTTTGGCCTCTGTTGCGCAAATAAACCCATTAACAGTAAAAGCCAACCTGGGCATAAAATTCAGTAACTCATATGAACACGTTTTAAAATTGCAAGAAAAACCTATAGAGCCTTATAACCTTTGCTTGTAATGAATGTGAACAGAAATCTGCTATGAGGCATGCAGAGCAATATGCACCCCACACTGTGTAGCCTGTTCATCAAAACTGCAGTATGTACAAACCCGCGGATTAAAGCACAAGACATAGAAGGAACAGGAGGAATGGGGATGGAGTTTTTAAAAAACTAAAGATAAAACTGAACTGTAATGAATGTGGGCACAGTTTCCGAGGAAAAAACAAGGGTTTCTGTAGCTCACAGTGGAGTTGACTTTGGCATGGAAGATTAACTGGCATCATTGCTGCAACAGAAGCATTTGTGAAACGCTCAGGTATTTTTTGGTTCTGAAGTTTGCTTTTCATTTTTGATTTTGGGGGAAAAAAGCAGCAGAATAAGGACCATCAATACGGTCAGAGACAGACCTGATCTCCCGAAGCTGGTGGAGAGATTGATGGTCCTTGTTGCAGACCACATCGTCACAGAGGAAATGCTGAGAAAGCCAGACATGAAAGACTTGTCGTCCTCCTTCTGGGCACGGGTGACTCTGCAGCAGTGGCAGCAAACTGCCTTCCGGGTGCCATGGCTTTCACACAGCTCTCAAGGGGACGAAAAAAGATGGGTGCTGTTGGCAGTGCTGGGGAGAGGATGTGACCCCTAACGGTACTGACAAGTCGTATTTATGGGTGACCAGAACCACAGGTTGTTCTCTCCAGGACAGTTAATCTTTCAGGAGAGACAAAAAAATAAATATTAGTAATAAAGAGAGAGGAAGCCATGCTCCCTTTCATCCCTTCTCCTTACCCCTGGCAATCCAGCCGAAAAGTGAGGGAGGTGAAGGAGCTCTCCGAGGGCTCTGGGGAAGGGCTGCTGCACACCTGGAAGCTAAGCAGAGCTCCAGGGGTGAGACACAGCTTTTTTCACAGGAACACAAGAGATCCGGTGGCCCGGACCTGAGCGGTTTGTCCATGCTGCGGTATTAAGTAGAGAACTGTGTTCCCTTTTCTTGGAGGCAAAAGTTTGTTTTATACCATTTGCTTCAGAAGGTTAAAATTAGGAGCTAAAATGTGGTGTATGCTCAGACACTTCCAAAGGTAGAAATTTCCCTTAGGGCATCTAAATTTTCTCAAGCAGACCTCCTTTTATAACCGCAAGTGTGTGGAACTAGCATCTCCCTTACCTTGTGACTTTATCATCTTGCAAGTCACTGCAAAGTAGCAGTTCAAAGTACCACCAAGCCAGGAGTGTATATCGGTGCATTTTGGCTTGGTAACTCTCCAAGGTGCAGAAGAAAAGATGGCTTGTTACAGTATTCAAGCTATTTTCCTTTGGACTATAAATGCAAGTTTGAAACATCATTATTATTCTTATTGTGGATAAAATTAGAATTTAAACTTGTAAAATATATGGCAGCGGCTGATGATATAATAAAATGAAGTTTTGGAGCTGATTAATAGTTTATACTGTGGATGCTCAAGCAAGATAAAGAATGGAGTTAATGCTGAAAAAAATGAGTTGGATACATCTCATTAAGGGCTTACTGCTGTATTTGCATTTTTGTTTAATACTCAAATCCTGAAGCACTGCAAATGAGCTGTAACTTTGCAGTCTTTAAAAAATAAATAAAGATTAGATAAATGCAGATGCTATGCAAATAGTCGATCAGCAGCAGGCTACTGAGCAGCCATTAACGAGTGCTGGAAAATTACACAGGTGATCATGAAAGACCTTTCCAATAAGACTAAATGCCATGGTGATGTGTAAGTTCCTTCTGATTCTTCCCTTGAATTTGTCATACAGGCTATACAAGGTAATCTGAAGTTATGCCTTGTTAGTTGGGGAAAGATGATGTATCTGTAGGTGGGGAAATACATGTAGAATTGCAATCATGTAAAGAAGAGACAAATAGTATAATTGCACAATGCCTGAATTATTGCAAGGGAAAAGAAATAACCTTTTCTATTATTTCTAGTTCTTCTTCATTATCAAGTAAAATATGAATATCTCCCTCATTCAGGATCATACTCAGATCTTCTAAAAATGACTCATCCTAGATCAGATGAGACAGTTGCTCATTTATACCCCAGATTACAACAGCATTTTAAAAATCATTCTTTCACTATCCATTTATTTGTCTGCCCCACGCTTTCTTATTGGTTGTTCGTTATGAAAGAGATTTATAGTTTAAAACTCCATCTTATTTATCCCCTTCCTTTTAATGAGTAACTATAAAATAAGCATCATTTTCCTAATGTACACTTTGAGTGTCAGAAATAGGCAGTTTAAATGTGAAGCTTCAAAACACTATTAATGCTGCAATTCAGTGACAAAATATCTCTCAGCTTTCAGTGCCTCTTGCCACATTTCTTCATTTCAGTGATTTATTGTATTATTTCTCTGCCTGTAATAGTTAGTGCCCTAAGTAGCCAGTTTATTTTTGTGTTTCTCCACAAATTAATACATTTCGGTAATGGCTGGCTCTACCTTTGTTTGACAATCAGCCGAGAGGAACGCGACGTAAGCCCCCCCATTGTGCCAGGCCCTTCTCGACACCTTTTTGAGATCGTCTCTCCATTCACCGCCTGCGTATGGCTCCTGAATACTAACCGGGAAAAGCTCAGCCTGCCATAAATGGCTCCGGTCTCGCCAGAGAGCACCAACCACTGCTTTCTCCTCCTGATGACAAGGGGAAAAAGCTGTCACAATGCCTAACATGAAAACCTAAGTAATGATAGAGATTAGAGGGTTTCTTGATGATTAGCTCAGCTTCGTCTGCTCCAAAGCCTTTAGAGAGGGTGAACTCTGTCTCAAGAAAAGTGCTGTGGCTCGGTGAGTTTACCAGTCTCTCCTCTCCTCTCAAACATGCTACGAGCACAAGTAGCTTCTTAGTACTCGGCGTGCGGCATGCACAGATTCAGGGTGCTGGATTATATGCCTGCCCGCATGAGGCACAATGTAAATTATCCAGCATCCTGCTGCTATTTGAAGATATTGAAAGGCCATTTCAATTTTAAATATTCAAAATCCAGAGACTATACCACCATACCTGCGTTAAGATATACACTTGTGCTGAATATGTTTTCGGACAGCTTTATACAAACGGGTCATTTGTGAAAATATACTGTGGTGCTCTGAAAGCTGCAAAAGGACAAATTGTGCATGACGAAGCCCTCCCACAGTCTTCTCATCTTCTCCTCCCAAACTTCAAAGCCTGTAAAACCAGTATAGGTACCCTCATCATACACATACTGTGTATGGTGCAGGGATGGCTTAACATTAGTATTGCCATTTAGGGCTGAGGAAATAAACCCCAGAGATATGAGGCACCTATCCTCGTGTTGTACAGCAGATCTATAAAAAATTGCCTTGCTCTGTGCCCTAATCAAATATTCCTAAATGGCTGACACAAATGCATTCCAGTGACGATGTCTACACAGACAGCTCAATCAAGTTAGCAGCAACATTTGCCACTGGACAAATACCTGTTACCACAGGTTTGGTCCTGAATACAAGACTCCTGTGCCCCTGCAGATCGCAAGACCCTTTTTGTTGAGATTTTGAAATCCTTACGGCAAAACACTTGAAATTTCCTTACAACTTAGTGTTTCTTTTCCTTTGTGGAAGGATAATGTCCCACTGACCTAGCAGAAGATGTGATGGACATGTGTCTCATGGGTGGTGGGGGAGGTCGTTGCTGAAGTAAGTTCCCCCCCTGTGCTGAGGCACCCAGAAAAACCAGGTACCATTATATTTGTAAAAGCTGCCCGGGCTTGTCACATTGTTCAGGAGGGGCCCAAGTAAGTATTTTAATCATATGTTTCTATCTTTATTTCTACTTAGATGTGTGTTTGTACAGTATTTAGCACTGGAACACACTTTTTTTTTACCCCAAACTACATTTCTGCAAGGAGAAGGAAGCCCATCACTTTAGCAGGAGCATCCCAAAGCCAAACGACTCTGAAGTTCAGTGGAGATTGGCTGGGTAGGAAGGTTATTAGCGTAGCTCCTAGACTATGGACTGGACAACCCTGTGGAGTGGCCTTTGTGTGAATCCCCCAAGACTTCAAGTTCCTCTGCAAAACTTGAGGCACCCAGTATTTGGAACACCCTTGCCCTCTGGTCACTGTACAGGTGACCAATTTTGTAAGACTGCATGTGTCTGAAGTTCTGCCATTATGGGCCCAGATTATATCCCCCTGCTATTCAGTCTCATCCCGAGTTTTACCATGAGAGGACTTAAGTTTGCATGGAGCCTGAAACAATAGCTTGAAAGACATATATTCTCCACATGCAGTAAAGTAAAAAATACTGAAATTTTCTAAGAGAAGTATGAAATGTCATTTTACTGAATGAGTTCACCTGAAAGAACACATCAACCAGAAAATTGTTCTCTACATGCACCTGAATGCTCTTTGATTGCTGCAGTCAGTCACAGACCATCACATTAATCTTTGAAAGAAGAAACTGCAGACTAACTGTGGAGACTTGAGGACATTAGGCCAGCAGGGCTTGGACACACTCTGAAAGTTTCTCTCCCCGCTCATATGGTGCGGCACTGCTGAGCATTTTGCAGTTTAGCTGACCACAGAGGGGACTGTCAACTATTTTTCCAAGTGCTAATCATGACACTTTTGTGCAGAATAAAAGAGGGACGTAATGGGAATGAGCAGTGCCCTGGAACAAGAGGAAGAAGCTGGCCCATCTGAGAGCACCATTTCAGGCACACGTGCAAGGTCTATGAGCCCAGGCTGCCCAGTCCTTCAGGCTGGCCCTTCAGCACAGCAGCACTATCACTTTTTGCTTCTCATCTGAAACAGTCATTTATCTTTTACTCATTTTAATTGTTGGTTAAATTGGTCATTTTCTTATTCTGGCATTTTAATTTTCTTTGAAGAGACAGATTTATTAATGAAAAAGCTACCCAAACCATCATCTTGTATCAGTGCCCCTCAAGAAGGGAGCAGTCTTTTTCCCTTTGAGCGAAGTCTGCACAATGTTCTGAAAAGAGAAAGGTCTGAATAACTCACTCAATCTATTGTATCCAAAAGGCACATGGGCTGTACAAAAAACATTTCACATTTTTACCACATTTTCTAGTAGAAAAAGAAAATATGGAAATAAATGTGGAATGATGTAGTTCAGGTTTATTAAGTCTACTTGACCCTTATGTCATATACTGACATTTTAATTTTACTGCCTGACATTTAACAAATCCTTAGCAGTCCTGAAAAAACTAATGATTAAAAAAAAAAAAAGAAATCTCTCTGCATAGTTAACTTAAATATATGCAAATAAAATAAAATAATTAGCAACAGCTTTTGTTTTATCATATAAAATTGTTCACTATGGTGATTTTTAATTGCATATTCAGCATGTATTTATCCACAGCCTTTTGACTAACAGCTTGCCCTATTTATTTAAGTAGTGGTTGTTTCTTTAAATAGCAATATTTGTAAAAGTGTTAGGCAACAAGAAGGAGAGACTGCTATAATAATAATTTGTAATATTCCTAACATTTGTCAGACTTCTCCCTCCTTCGCACAACTGACCTGGGGAGCCACTATTACTGGAATGAAAGTACTACGATGCCTTTGCATATTTCCTACAACAGGATCATGTCCCTCCCAGCTATTTGCAAGAAGTCCTACAGGAACAATTATGAAATACTCTCATTCATTTGGCACAATGGCATATGGAAATTTCCTGCAACACTAATTACTATGGTTGCAATTTTTAGCCAAAAATGTCAGTGTCTAGGATTTAATTAGTCTGCAGCAGGATTTTAAAACTGACCTTCTGGTTTAGTTAATTAATTTGCCAGTTCCTGTCTTTTCTTTTTTTTTTCTTTCTTTCAGAGAACCCTGTCACATCAGTTTTTAGGAGATTTTAATTAAAAAGAAATCACTACTTCCAATGCTAGCAGAATATCTAAAAGCAGTTGTTAAACATTTTTAGCAAATAAAAGCAGTGAGGTCAAGTTCCTATTGCTTCAGAGTGCCCCCCTAGCCATTGCCCACAAGTGCTACGATTGCTACCCGGTGCTACAAGTGCTACGATTTCACCCTACTGTGAGAGGCAGTTTGCAAAATGTGAAAGTGTAATGAAGTTTTTCCCCAATTAACTGTTCTTCCCTATGCTTGCATCAGCACTCTCTGCTGATAGTGGTTTCTTTACAGGAATTTTTTACAGTATTAATTAGAGATCTGTTTGAATCAAAATACGAGAAACCAATACGCTGAAAGTCTTGGAAAGTTCGAATTGTCTCAATGTCTCCAATGAGTGACTGAGGCTGATTTCTCATTCGAACCAGAAATCTTGATATAAATTCCGTTTCAGAGTTATAAAGACAGAACTGCGAGAAAGAATTTTTTTTTTTGGTTCAGTTTTATCTTGACATGAGCCAAAATATGCCTTTTATTCTAGCCACTTTCTTTGTGACAGTTACTCTGCTGAGAAGTTACACATTACTCTTTCCTGTGGAGAAAATTAAAAACAAGCTATCTAGCAGTCCCAGCTCTGCGGCACATTCCAGCTACTGAACTGTGTCATACTGTTTTAAAAGAAGAACTATAGTACAGCTCCTGAAATGGAAGCAGCTGTGACTTTTTAGGTGCAAAGGAATCAATAAAAGGATGAAAAGTACATGGACGTGCCTGAGACTGCTCTTGACACACGCACCCGGACACAGTTACGAGCTATAGTGTACTATAATGGTAGGGGTTTTACAGCTAAGATTTAATCACCAGGAGCATGAATGTTGCCAGCTAACCCGTGCAAATGAACCTTATGCTTGTGAATGCTAATGCATTATGTGTGCAAAATGGAAAACGTTGGCCAGAGCCATTCGTTTGCTTCTAAAAAACAGAGTTATTAAGTTGGGTGAAATATCTTAATAAAACAATGCAACTTCCAGTAATTCCCCTTGCCATTTTGCAGTGTTGACATACCTAGGAGGAAAGAAGACTAGGTCTGTAATAAACATTGAGTAGTAATTACATTTCTTCCCCATCAGCAGTGTTGCCCACTGTCAGCCCTTTCCGCTCTGCTGGCATAGAGAGACAGGCCCTTCCGACTCCCCTTGACTGGTTTTGTATCCAGCTTCAGCTTTGGTGTGTTCTTATTTCTTTTTCCATACCTCTAAACTGTCTTTCAGTGACATTTTATTTGGGGTTTTCAGAATACTTTTCCTTACTTTTTTTTTTTTAATTTTTTTTTTCCCCAGAAAAGAGAAGAAAAGCAGGTGAGTTCATCTGAGTCTTTGAATCTGAGATAGTCCCTTGGAGATAGTCACCATACCCTGGGCGCTTTTTCAAAGACCATTTCTAATGCCTACCAAGTACATTCCAAAGAAAAGGATGAGAAGCTCCATGTGAGACAAGGCATATCTACCTGTGAACAGATAAGATTGACTTGGCTTTTCAGTAGCACTTCAAAAACTGAAGGTTCCCTGCTAGGCCCTACTGCATGCCTTACCACGTTCGTGCTACGTGACTTTGCTAGATGAGCTGAGTTGTCCTCCTAGTTCAATGGTTGCATGGGTGACTGAGCATCTTCCAGTAGGTCTCAAGAATCCAGTGATGGACTCCCAAAGAATTTCACTGTCACTATTCCCCAGCCATCAAGTCCAGAACACAGCTAAAATGACAGTTAACCTCAAGGGACTGCCTTTTTGCAAAACGGTGGTAACCTTTAATCTCTATGGCAATAGTTGTGGTGGATCTCTAGTCACAGGTCCACCCTGTTTCCCCCATATCCTGGATGAGACAAAGGACTTAAAGCACAAGTAGAAGAATGGCATCACAGTGATAAAGCCAACATCTTGCCAAAAAACCCCAGTGATACATAATCCCAGAGCTATCACCCGGGATAGCTGTATCCGTGTAGATCTTCAGCTCAGTCTGCCTGTATCTGTCAACTTTCCATTGCAGGGAAATGCTTTCCTTACAACCAGAAAATGCTGCTACACCTTAGAAGCAGAAGAAATGAGACCCCATTCTTTAAAGGAGACGAGGTTGTTGGAGAGGTGATGAATGGAGAGGAAAAAGCAGAGGTAGAAAAGAAGCAAGATTCAAAGGAGGGGAGAAAAGAAAATATCAGAGAAAATAATTTCAGGGCTGCATAAAAAGAAGTGTGGCCAGCAGGTCAAGGGAGGTAATTCTCCCCCTCTACTCCACTCTGGTGAGATACTACCGGGAGTACTGTGTCCAGCTCTGGGGTCCCCAGTACAAGAAAGACGTGGATCTGTTAAAGCGGGTCTAGAGGAGGGCCACAAAAATAATCAGAGCGCTGGAACATCTCTCCTATGAAGAAAAGCTGAGAGAGTTGGGGTTGTTCAGCCTGGAGAAGAGAAGGCTCTGGGGAGACCTTATTGCTGCTTTTCAATATATATAAAGGGCTTATAGAAAACATGGAGAAAGAATTTTGACCAGGACCTGTAGCGACAGGACAAGGGGCAACGGTTTTAAACTCAAAGAGGTAGATTTAGATTGGATATAAGGAAGAAGTTTTTTATGATGAGGGTGGTGAGACACTGGAACAGGTGGCCCAGAGAAGTTGTGGATGCCCCATCCCTGGAAGTGTTCAAAGCCAGGCTGGACAGGGCTTTGGGCAACCTGATCTGGTGAAAGATGTCCCTGCCCATGGCAGGGGGGTTGGCCTAGGTGATCTTTGAAAGTCCCTTCCAACCCAGACCATTCTGTAACAACATGATCTGCCAGTGAGCAAGTTTGATGACGAGCTGAGGTCCCACTAGCTTCAGCGTGTTTGTTCAGTAGAACATAGCTCATCACTGGTGAGTTATGAATATGATGTCAACTCACTTTTTGTACAAAATGTCTCTTGAATATCATGAAATCTCCAAAATGCAGGAACCTGCATCAGGTGTTCCATAATTTCCAGGAATCTGCTTTTGATGTTGCCCCATTATTCATTCATCAAAAGGGGCCCTCTGGACCTTTACAAACTGCACATGCCTGCTTTCATTCCTTGGCAGTGAGCTTGCCTGAAGACATGTATTCTCTTCAGATATATTTTTTCTCATGTTGCTGGTCTCCTCCTGCATTGTTGCATGATGCTAAGGTCCACTGCCAGGACTACCAAAAATGAGATGAACTGTCTCTCCTATTTTAACTTATTTTGAACACTGAACACATCCTCTTGACAGAGCCGGAGAGGCTTTGTTTCACACATGACTGAAAAAGGCTGCGTGGTTGCAGTGGTTGTTGACTCTTTGTCCTCAGCAGGGGAGGGAATTTCATAGCTCACACCTTTAGCTGAATGTTTTACAAGCAGCATCACTAAGTTAAAACCACAGAATTTCTCTCCCTTTAAAACAAAAATCACAGGGAAGTTACTGCCTTTCAGTTGCATGGTAACTGTTGACCATTTAACAGTTCAAAGCAAGTTCTGAATAACATCAAATATACACTTTGCTTATTATTATAAGCTAAATGAATGGGTGACTATTTCTGTCTCAGAAATCAGAGAGCAGACTAGCAGTAATCACTTGTGAAATGAAATTAAGCTTACAGGCAGCTAGACTGAACACCTCATTTCTACACTACCATTAGCAATTTTGACTTCGCATTGTACAGTGTATGTTCCAAGGGCAGAATTTCATTAACCTGAACACATTTTGGGCTCATCAAGTTAAAAATCAAGCAAGCAAAAGAAAGAAGAGTCAGTGCGTCTTTCATAATATTTCTACCGTTAGAAGCTCCAAGGCTTTCAAGAATTGCCTGAAATCATTAGCTGATTTTCTCATTACCTTCACAGCCTGGAAAGAAAGTTCCCTCTCTACCAGCTTTGACCGTCTACAACTTTATCAGTAGACTTCCTGTACCCATAGTTGCATTAATTTTCATGTTCCTTCAATAGCTTGAGGTACTTGTTCTGCCTTCAATAAAATCACCCCTTACCAATCAATAAAAAATCAGAGAATATGAATCTTTCAAAATCGATAATATGTACAATAATTACACAAGTATGCGAGTGACAGCCAGCGTGTCAAAGCAAATCCCAAGACCCGTGATCCCAAAACCTCCAGAAACTAGCAGAAAATGATGCAGTTTTATTCACTTGTACTTTCGTATGAGCCAGTGTCAAGATTAGATGATGAGTGGGTGTATTAACTCCTCAGCCTATTCCCTCAGCTTTCACAAAACAGGCTCCACTTAAATGCAAGGATTTTCCGTTTGATCGAAAACTTTCTACTGCTGGCTGCCCATTGAAATGGCAGAGTTCAACTGAGGTGGCAAAGAACAAAACAGTGTATGTGAGTGCTAACCCCTCACACTAGCCATTTATGTGGTACAAAGAGGATTCATGAAGCAGCCTTACAGAAGGAAAAATCACGCGGCTAGTTAGATATGATTGCAACAAGGCAAGTTGAAAGCAGCTTGGAAAGTCCATGTTCAGCGAGGAGCTGGTCCCTTGGGTGAAGGGCTGGGGTACTCCTCTTTCTTCACAACATTTTTCAGTCATATTAGGAAGTTAGCTGGTGGGTGCTCTAGGGAATGCACTGCTTCCTAAATAATACATCGATGTCATGTGTTTTTAAGAAGCCTGCAGTCTTCAAATTCCAAGATATCAAATAATTTCCATGTAACTGTACAACCTTTTCAAATACAGAGCCTTTTCTGAGTCTGAGACGTTTGCAGGCTATGACTGGATTTCCTCAAGTCTTTCTTAGCACTCATTCTGAGCTCCACACTTGCATTCATTCGCTTTCCTACAAAGAAAGTACTAAGAGTTTGGCAGTAGGAAATGATGGGAGAGAAGGGTGGCTGGCACAAAAGTGTGTGTTTTCACATTTGCCCACACTGCAGCAGCAGTGCTTGGTCAAGTCTAGCCTCAGTTTCTGATGTTCTTTCTTTCTATTGGGTTGGTGCATAAAACTGAAAGACCAGGTACACAATCTTGACCTTCCTTGCTTTTGACCATTTCCTAAGTAGACACCCTCAGCAACCCAGTCCTCCATGTGCTGGTGAAGCATAACTTAAAATGGACCTCTAAACTGCTCTGCAATTTCATCACTTTAAGTATGCTCAGATCCAGGAGTATAAAAAGCACCTTACAAACAATTTCTTCCACCCACCAATCCACCCCTTTTTTTTTCCTTGGGAATACAAATTTCTACTTACATCTTTACAGAGTCACAAAAATATTTTCGCATGGATTACATTTAGCTATTTTAAACTGAACATGTTACCCAAAACGTATGCTGAAAAATCCCTTCTGGGGAAGGTGTAAGAAGATTTACATAAACAGCAGCCACAGCTTGGTCATTCATGTATGTTGTCACCCAAAACTGTTGTGGAATAGAGGTAAGGTGAGAAATGGAATAAGAAAAGACTTTAAGAATAAAATAAAATAAAGTAAAAATTTAAAAGTAGACCTATACTGATGTTTCAGAGCACCACATTAGAGCTCAGGTTTATTAGCAGGAAACTGGATACACTGATATCAAACAGCAGCTCTAGCCTGTCAGTCAAGAGTTCAGCCAAACCTTGTTTATGAGCATGTGCAGTTCTTTTAGAAATCCTTTGGTGATAAAGTGAGCTTGGATGTAGCCTGCATTTCTTGTGTCCTTGGCCTCCAAGGAGAGCGACAAACTGTGAAAGGAAACTTTCCAGAGTTATAAACATCTGTCCTTTGATCATATTTCTAGATAATCACAGAGAAGCTGTAAGTTGGATCTGACAACAGGACTAAACATGGATGCAATCAAAACACAAGAGAAAGGGAATAAATTTGAAGAAGTAACTGATAAAAGGAAATAAAAAATTAATGTGATGACTACTTTATCTTTTTAATGCGTCCATGGCTTTCTCTGCTATTTTCATTGTTCTTAGGTGTTGCTTCCTACATTACCGAAGCCTCTGTTTGCATCTTCCCCATTTTTCCTTCTCATTTTATGTTTTCCAGGTATTTTTAAGGGCTCTAACAGCCTTTACAGCCAGAAAAGACTGGAAAAGGTACACGAAAGAAGCCGGAGTTATAAGCCTTTAATCAGCAGGAGGGAAGGCTTTTCTGAAAGACTGAAAATCCAAATAAAACCTAACTTTTCCTCAGGGTTGGCCATTTGCAGTTGTCTTATTATCTCAGAGCCTTATTCTCCTACTCGGGTTATTTTGTGCAGCAGCCTGCACCACAAAAAAAGCCAGGCAAGCAGAGATGAGTGTCCGCAGGCCTCTTTTGACATAAGCGTGTTTCTCTCCCTGCAGCTTTGGGGCTCCTCTGTGCAAAGTTTCCCTATCCGTTTCCACGTTAGGATTCAGGACCAGAGAGTTTACCTTGTTATAAGTTCTCAATTTCATGCAACCACAGTTCTTAGGAAATAGATATATACACATACAGATTTGATGTACTTAATTTCTCCTTCAGAGCTATGGAAAGAATAAACCTGAGTTTAAAGATGCAGGCAAATAAACCCTGAACATGAAAAAATATTAAGGGAGATCAAATCTTTGAGTACAACTCCCTGTCAAAACAATGTCAGAGACCTTTTTTAGAAAGAAGAAAACAAAGAATCATGCAAAACTTTATTTGGCTTGGTTTGGTTTTCCAGCTCACAGTAGTAGTGTGCTGCCATATTACCATGTAGACAGAGTGGCAGATCTGTAGACTGGACAAATAAGATTTGCAATTAAGTCCTCATTGGAAAAAAATGCCAAAATTCACCAGCAGGACTCTTTGCAAAGAATTTCATCTTTTTTTAACCAGTTCTAATAAATGAGGTGGCAGATGGCCCCAGATTCAATAGAAGGTTGCACTGGCTCAGGGGGCTCTGCTTATTCACGGGTAGCAGCTGAACCCCGGGACTGGGCTGCACTCTGGGAGGTGCCTTTTGTTTTAATGGGTAATGCTTCATATTTTTGGTCCCGTCCCCCCCCAGCTTTTTTTGTCAGATCCACACAATGGCTTGAAAATGATTCCTCACTAGGTTTCCTTTTTGTACCATTGGCAATTGTTTTGTCCTCCTCCAGATCTTAGGGGAAAAAGCTTGCATTAGCTTTTCCATAATGACGTCCTTATCTGTGCAGCCAGCAGCAACATTGGCAGTGCTGGAAATTGGGTTGGCTAATTAAACTAGTGCTCCCTCTGTTGGCTGGATGTCAGCGCCCCGAAACAAGGACTTGCAAAGGCAAGGATTGCATTGATTTGAAAAAAAAAAAAAAAAAAAAAAAAAAAAAAAGAAAAGAAAGAAGAAAAAAGATGCTCTGGTAGAGTTAGAGCCCAGATGATATCCCAAAGTACAGTGTTACAGTTGTCTTGCAAATGAAGATTAGGTCCTGAATAAGCACCTTCACCGAGTGCAGCCTGGGAACATCACAAAAAATGAGTTGTATAATTCTGAACTCTTTGCAAAATGTGACTTCTCCTTTTTGAGTGTGCATGCCAAAATTGCTTCCCCCCTTTACATTCATGTCAGTCAGAAATAATTTAGAGAGTTTGAAGTTTACCTGGCAAAGAAGAGAAATAATTCAGCCCTTTCATGTCCTAATGCTGTTGAATACTGAATGAAGGCTGAGAATTGAATTTATTCTATGTCACGTTGAGCGGTGCCCAAATTCAACTCAGGAAGGTTTCAGAAAGAGCACCTGTATTCTAGCTGGAGTACCATCTTCCAAGCAGCTGCACAACTGCCGAAGAATGTGGATGAATACAGGCAAATAAGGTTAAACAGGAAAAAGAAATGCATCTCATTCAAGTTGTTTAAGACCTCCACTTCAAAGCTGCATAGCACTTTGTGAAAAATTATATACAGCCCAGTTTTCTCAGATTTGAGGCTTATACTGTCTCAGTGGTTTCTCCCTCACTTGCTGAAGAAGAATGAAGAACTTTCCACCAAGGAGCTAAATTACACATCCTGAAACTGATGGAATATTTTGGGTCCCTGTGTTTATCTCACTCACATTGATGGAAGGTGAGTCAAAAGAGTGTAATGAAGTTTTGCCCTCCTTGCTCCATTATGACACAGTGACAGAGAGCCTCATTATTACTCTGTTCTGTTTACGAGGATGGGACTAGACTTTTGAAAAACTGTGATTAACCAGGCTTTTCCACAGAACATTGAATATCTTCACTAAATTACAAATCTTATGTTTCAGAACTAATGCTGTTCTCCATTTCAAGAAAGCCGTATGTAGCAACTTTTTAATTAATTACTTACCTGGTGCTCTGTTGCAAGATAAATACATTTGGGGTTGCATTATTAGCAAACAACATTATCTTGATGCAGCCCATTGGGTTGTCAAGCACTGCTTGCATTAGAGGAGAGTGTCTCTACTTGTTTGGCACAATGGAGTTTAGGATAATTTGAACTTCATAAACTGAAGGGGATGCAACACAAACTAAAGAAAAATCCCAAGACATATGTGCTTCAACTAAGCTCAGGAATTCCTTTAATCCTACCTCTTTGTAGGCCACTGACACCTGCAGAGGAGTTTCTTGGCAGGGTTCTGGCACTGGCTGCTTTCCTGAACCTCTGACCTGCCAACAGGGAGTTGTCGCACCTCACCCAATCTTGCTGGACATGAGCTACATTCCCAACTAAATCCATTCCTGAAGCTTGTCCACCTAGCTAGCTCACTGAAAAGATGTCCTTCCTCTTTAGGGACTTTTAAATTTTTCTTCCTTACTCCATATTTTATTCTATTTCTCTCCTATTAAAGCTATTTATCATATCCGTTTCAATCTCAGACTGTTTTATACTTGCTCCCTTTGTAAAAAGCATTTTCTTTATTTGCTGCTGAAGCCGTACATTCTGCTAGCACCTACCCCTCCCCACCACCTTCTTCGGTGTCAATCTTTCTCTCCATTTCCCATTTGTGTTAGCGCAAATCTCGCTGAAATAATTTCTTGCGTTTCAGGTACCACAGGGAAGATCAATACCAATTAGGAGAGTGTATTGTAATAGAGATGTATTAAAATTTTTCATTCTTATAGGCCAATTTTATTCCTACTGAAGGGTAAAATAAGGCAACAATTTAGTGACAATTCCCTTTTCCTGAACAGGGCTATATATCAAGTTAGCTGAGAGCTTAGCAGGGCATGCTGCGTTTGCCTACAGCGAAAGTCTTATCCCTTCCTATCAAAGCACTTACTCTTAGTTACTTCTGGATATAGAATAGTGCATTAAACAGACCTTGGTTCTGACCTAAATGTAGGAAATAGCTAATACATGACTTACAGCCCTGAAAACCATTGAGGAATTATTTTAATGAATGCATATAAGGGCTTTATGTTATCTTTATTGGAAAAATGGTATAATCATAGTGCTCTTTTCTTCTGTCCAGGCAAATGCAGAAGTCCCATTCACTTCCTTGGGGTGCAAACCCTTGGCACAGGATTTGGCTCATATTGCTGTCGATACGGGCAGGGAAGGCGAGATACATAGGTACTAAGCTTTTAAGCGTGGATATGATTTCAGAAAAGCATCAAACTCCGCATCAAAATGCTCAGTCAGCTGCTCATGGAAAGATACTTGTCCTGTTTTCGTTAGGGAGGGAATCTGTGGAGATTACATCAAAAAACGACAGGGAGACCGAGGAGTCTCTGTATGTCTTCCACCACCAGGAGGGGCCATAGCTGCAACCAAGCGCATGTCCTTGACTTGTACCACACCCCTGTCTTCCTACATCAAAACCAAAAATGACTTAATTTTTTTTCATGTCGTTGCCAAACCCCCAAACCCAATGAATTTGCCTGCTCTCCCTCCACAAATTCTCTTTAACGGACAGTGTAAAGCACCCCACACTATCCCTCTGCTATTAAGAGCACCTCAGAAAGCAGAATAGAGTCTAAGCACAAAATAAGGACAGGCTATGCTGTTTACTGCAAATGAAAGCGGG
>NW_009212307.1:0-1137 GCF_000690835.1 Fulmarus glacialis
GGAACAAAACCTGACCAAAAACCTGTACCCAGCAGTATGCAAAGGGAAAAAAAATAACAGAATGTTATGGACCGTGGAAGGTAAGGCAGCAATGTCATTTCAGACCATTAGTCTACAAGGACGGAGGTCTGGCACTGAACTGTTTTCTCTTTCTAAAGGTGAAAATTCCTGAAAACTTGAATAACTGATAAAGAGCTAAGAGAGAGAAAACACAGGAGGTGAAAAATGCAAAAGGTTTCTGTTGGGAGTTGCTGATTCTGGGAGCCTGACGGAGGCAAGGCTGCCATGGTTTCATGCCCCAGGTCCAACCAGTAGCGAGGCTAAACACGCATTCCCAGCAGGTGCATACATAGAAACACACCTGTATAATACGTAGATACGTGCACATATGGCCAGATGCACAGTTCAACACGGAGAGAAAACAGAGAAGACAGGCAGCCTGAGGAATGAGGGCAGGCTCTCAGAGGGATTGTGTATGGGGAAAAAAGCACAGCTTTGGTAAAGAAGCTTTGCATGGTGATTTAGGAGTCAAAACCAAAGTTAGTTACATTGCCTCTCATACACTTGCAAATCATTATCAAAGCTACAAGTAACTCATTTCCGAGTAAAACCAATGTTTCCTATAGATTTTCCCTCGCAAATTAAAAACCTTCATCTTCATGGGACCTTGGGATACAGGTTGTAAATATTCTCTGGAAGATCACTGTGTTGGTTGACAGCACTTCTGGCCAAGCTGAAGTGGTACTTGCCTATTTATAGCATGCACACACATACACAGACACACGAAGAAAACCTGTCAATCTGTAGAGCACAACTTTCATCTCATTCTTCAGTCATCCTGAATGTTTTTGGTTACAGAGAACAGAAACAGTTTGCAAACTAATTCACTCATTGACTTGTTTCTCCCATTCAAAATATTTCAATCTTTTGGAAATCGTAGAGCACACAAAATCCCTTATTGCAGAACTCAATGCACTGCATATATTCTGGTCTGTACTTTGGTTGTGTTGGGTGGCTTTTTCTTTTTTTAAAAAATTGCAGTCCCAGAAAATTTATGCTCATTTAGCACAATATTTACTCCTCTGTTAAAAAAACCATGAGCTGATATTGTATGGATTGCCATAAGCACTTCATTAA
>NW_009212308.1:0-2642 GCF_000690835.1 Fulmarus glacialis
CTTCTTTCCCTTGGAGAATTCCTTTGGGTTAGATAGAACTTAATTTAGATTCAGTAGCCAGCTCAAGAAATTGTAAAGAAGCTCACAGCTTCCCATTAAACTGATGCTTAGGTACAACAGCTCTCCATTCCATCTTAAGAGAGTAATAGAATTAATACAAAGCAAAATATACTTCTCAAAGATATATTGCAAAGACCCAGCTATATTCCCTATTTTTCAGCTTGGTCTGGGTACAGAAGAATCAGTCCTTCTCCCTCACCAAATTCAGTTCTGGGAACAGATGCAAGAGCTATAACAAAACCACATGGCTGTTGCAATTACAAAACCCACACAAGTGGAAAAAAATTGTTTTATTTCCTCATATATTTTTAAAAGAAATGGTATTAAAATCACAGTTTTTTATAAAAATGGTGAAAAGTCCTTTTTTTGTTTTCCTGACCTCTACTGCCTTGCAGCACAGATGGTGTGAAAATAGATACAGAGAAATGTTCACAAACACTAATGGCAGTTAAAATGTTAGTGATTTCTGTTTGTGACTTAGCTGATGTACCTTCAGATATAGGACTCATAGCTTAAAAGTTTCCTATTAAGTATTTGGACAAAAGACCCCAACCAAACAAAGCAATAATAGTTCTGACAGTATGACATATGTCGTTCAACATTACCTACATGCTTCCTTTAATAAAACCTACTATAATTAAGGCAGATCATATTCTTGCATGAGGTCGTATTGAGGTTGCAAACATGCAAAAGAATGATAGAATTGTGGCTGAGACCATGGATGTATTTAATTTTTTAAAAATCTGCCAGGTGCTTTGTACTGGTTTTGGCTGGGATAGAGTTAATTTTCTTTATAGTTACTCATATGGAGCTATGGTTTCATTTGTGACCAAAACACCGTTGATAACACCAATATTTCAGCTATTGCTGAGCAGTGCTTACAGAGAATCAAGGCCTTTTCTGCTTCTCACACCACCTGACCAGCAAGGAGGCTGGGAGTGCACAAGAAGTTGGGAGGGGACACAGATGGGACAGCTGACCCCACTGACCAAAGGGATATCCCATACTGTATGACGTTGTGCTCAGCAATAAGAGCTGGGGGAAGATGAAGGAAGGGGGAATGTTCAGAGTTATGGCATTTTTCTTCCCAAGTAACCATCACAAGTGATGAAGCCCTGCTTTACTGAGGATGGCTAAACACCTGCCTGTCGATGGGAAGTAGTGAATGAATTCCTTGCCTTGCTTTGCTTGTGTGTGCAGCTTTTGCTTTATCTATTAAACTGTCTTTATCTCAACCCGCGAGTTTTTGCACTTTTACCCTTCTGACTCTTTTCCCCAACCCACAGTGGGTGAGTGAGCGAGCGGCTGTGTGGGGCTTAGCTGCCTACCAGGGTTAACCCACAGTACGCTTCTAGTATTATTAGGTCGTGCAGTTAAAATAAATAAAATCTGTAATTCAGGTTTCTTTCACCCTTGGAGACCAGTATTACAACCACAACTCTAGCATAAATCTAATTTTCAGAAGAAATGGTGTTCTGTAAAGGTACAATTTCAGGGAATTCTCATAAGGCACAAAATCTCTGGTGACGTTATCAAGCAGATTTTGCCAACAGTTCTTTTGAGGACCTGTCTGCTAACATTCCTTTCCTTGTTTACTAGTTCTAGTAAAATAAAGTATTTGTACTTGTAATATATCTGTTAATTATATAAAGTCTATAGCATACATGATATGTAAAGAATTAACGGTTTGAGTTTTCACATCTTTGAAACGCTGCCTCTTTTCAAAACCATGTCTATGAGAGGGTTGAGCAAACTTAGCCTGGCTCTACTAATCTAACTGAAAACATATGGCTTACTCTGGCTAATGTTTGGAGAGATTTCTCAAAGCAATATCGTGAATTAAGTACCCAGCTTCTACTCGGTAGTCACAGGGATTTGGGAGTCTGAAATCCATCTGCTACCTTTCTGTAAAATTGTTCCCTTTTTAGTGTGGTTATAATTGAAATAGGAGGATTAATTAACACATCAAGACAGGAGAGGGGTCAAAATTAATGAGAAGTTGGCATATAAATTTCTAACTGTTGTAAGAAAATTCAGAACTGTTTTAAGTTCTGTAAACAATATAAAACTAAGTGTAACTGTGTACAACTATCAGCCCAACTATTAACTTTTAAAGTTCTGCCATAGGGGCACTGAAATACCCAAATCAACAATACTTTGTCTTGAAGTCTATCATCTGTATTGTTTTTATGTTTTACTCATACCATGGGACAAAAACTTACCAAAATGAAAATATAGCCAATGTCTTGGATAATATTTAATTTGCAGGCTTAAATGAAATAATAGCAAAGATTTCAAACAATGTATATTGCACATCAGTGCAGAGAAGAGTTTGCTGCAGTTGAAATAAAGAGACTTCCTGCAAGAACAGCGAGGAAAGAGCCAAGGAATTGCTCAAATAACAAAGGTAGCAAGTCCACTTTCCTACCCACAAAGTAAGCTAGCAGTAGCTCATTTTCCCATAAAGGAAATGGAAGTCTACCCAGTGTTAACAGAGTGGCCGGCATCAAGTAAATGTTCTGCTCACTAGCTGGGTGACCCAGTCTTGCTGACTTCTGCCAGCGTAATAGGGAAAGAATCTG
>NW_009212308.1:2673-13976 GCF_000690835.1 Fulmarus glacialis
CTGGAAAACAACCTTGTTTATGTAATATATGTAAACTAGACCTTCATGTTATAGATCATTTAATCTTCCTAATATATCCTTCCCAATTTTGTTTGACTTTTCTTTTTATTCACTATGATGTCTGCTATTATTGAGAAAGCCTTAGACAATAAAATAAAGTGGTTTAAGACGAAGCTGAAAATGTTTCACTTTCTCTTCAGATACAGCAAAACCAATATGTAAAATATATATATACACACACAGAGACACCCCCCACCTCACCTCTCCCATATACATATGTAAGAACTTACAGGTGGGCTTGAAAACTGACCATGGAACCAAGACCTGAATATTGCTTCTAGTCAAGTGAGAACCAGTGTACTGCCCAGTGTCAACTTTGGGGAATAAATATATTTCTGGGAAGATTAATTTTCTCAGGCAAGAACACAGAACTCTTCTTTCTCTGAGGAACTGTTGGCTAAAAAGCACCTTGTGGCTGCTGGTAATTTCTGAAGTGTCCCAATAAAGAGAGGCCATGCTTTATACATGTACTTAAAACAGACAGAAATACTGACATAAAGACCAGAATCAAACCTATCTAAAGTGAGAGATTAATTTAAAGCAATAATATGCAGTCCTGGTCCTCCTAGAAATGAAGAACATTCATTTTGGCTATTTTAATCAAAAAACATAGTTTCTGCATGGATAATTAAATTCCATCTGATATTGTATCAAAATTCTTCTCTACACATTTGTTTTCTGCAATGATCAACATATGTTTCCTTTTTTTCTGGAAAACAACAGAGAGAGCAGGGGAGAAAAGACCACAAACTGTCTTACTTTTATAGAAACTGACAAAAAAGTGATTAATTTCCTCATTAGTTTGACAATGATCTATTTGTTTATTTTTATTGCTAATGGGGGGATAGGTTGTGGCATGCCTATGGCTGATCGCCTTCACAATAAAACTAGTTCCCTACATCATTTTGGGATCACTAGCTATTTATAAGGTCATGGATGGCAGTGTATTTGATACCAAAGCTGGACTTGAATTTCTTTCAGTAATCCTCCTAAAACACATTGATAACTACTAGCAAAATCCTTCCTGTGCAGCAGACAAAGAGCTGAGGAAACCTAGATCACAGTAGAAAAAGACCATCTCCCCTACAACGCCCCTGCAAGCTACTGGTTCAGTATACACTGGTTCAGCTCAACCAGAATACTGGAAAAGCAGTGAGCTGTGTTTCTTTTACATCTTAGATGATGAGTGTCATATTAATAAAAGGAATATTAATAAAAGGAATTACATCCTGTATTTTCTTTTTGAGAAGCTCCATAGCTGGGTATTTAGCCACAAAGAGCCTCTGTGTTTGACTGAAGTTAATGAAACCTCTGCAAGTGGTTGATACTGTGCTTGACAGTATTCACAGAACTAGGGTCTTGTAAAAACAGTTTCAGCAAACTGATACTACTCCTTCTGAATTGCATGATACCATTGGGTTTTTTTTTTCACATCAATCAACACACAATGCTTCTTGCTTTCTGTGATAGTCTATGGCTTTGGTCTGATCCTGGTGAAGATAACAAGACAACGCTATTAGCATAATGTGCTGTGACAGACACACAACCAGTTGTCCAAAAAGTCACAAATCACAGGTGATATGAACATAAAGAACCTTGTCACTCATGAGGTCATGCATGACTGCTCTTCATACAACCATGAAATGTTATAAAATATTTTTTGTAAAGAAGAGTATCCCAGAAGACAGATGACACTGCTAGTCTTCTCCAGCTATGACTTTTTCACACTTCAGTAGAAATCATGGGAAAAGTTACCATTGGCTTCCAAGATAACTACAAAAATTTTACTTTCTCATATCTGCAAAGTGCAGTGGAAAGTATTTTTTTGAAGAAAACTTCTTCTGGTTTTTAACTGGTAATAGCAAACCCCTAAAAATATATTAACAACACTGATTAAGAAATAATACAATTTATGTTGTAAAGCAATGTTCTGAATTGTGAGAGGAATCAACAATAAGTTTTCTAATTGGACTGCTGACATGGGAAGGTAAATGCCAGTTATGAAACAGATCTATTTTTATGCATGCTGCAAAAAGCATGCAAAGCTTTCTGGCATAGAAAGTCATTCTCCGCTTCCAACAGCTTCCACAAGCGAGAAACTCTTTTCTATACATCCAGAACTGACAAGACCATTCCTCCATTCAAAATGTGATATTCTCCTATAGGTCGTGAACATTGTTACTAGTGGCTAGAGATGGTGAGTTCTTGCATTCTGAAGGCTGGAGAAATTCAATTTAATAATATTAAATAAACTTGATTTTTCTCTCAAGTAAAGGTTTACTTCCATTAATTTTTAGCCTTACATGACCTTCTGGGTGCTGACCGCTCCAAAATTTTGTATTAACCAGTCAGGAGTGATTATCGCATATGCCAGAGATAAAGTATGAACAGATATATATTTGTACAGTTTCTCCTATTTGAATATGTTTAAAATCTATTTCATGGGAAAACTTTCTGTTTGGACTTTGCACTGCCAAACACAAAATGCCAGAAAGAGCATGGCTTGATGGTCATTACCTCATGTCCTCTTTCTTCCTTGACAAGACTCAGAACAGAAATGAGCTTGCAATGGAGCAGGTTTAGATGAAGTATTTTATAGAAGGACTTTTGGACCAAAACGTACCACATCCCGTAATTGTTTAACTATGCCTTGTGAGAGTCATAGAATCATAGAATCATTTAGGTTGGAAAAGACCCTTAAGGTCATCAAGTCCAACTGGAAACCTAACACTGCCAAGTTCACCATTAAACCACGTCCCCAAGCGCCACATCTACACATCTTCTAAATACCTCCAGGGATGGTGAATCAACCACGTCCCTGGACAGCCTGTTCCAATGCTTGATAACCTTTTCAGTGAAGAATTTTTGCCTAATACCCAACTAAAGCTCCCCTGGCGCAACTTGAGGCCATTTCCTCTTGTCCTATTGCTTGTTAGTTGGGAGAAAAGACTGACGCCCACCTCGCTACAACCTCCCTTCAGGTATTTTTAGAGACCAATAACGTTTCCCCTCAGCCTCCTTTTCTCCAGACTAAACAACCCAGTTCCCTCCGCCTCTCCTCACAAGACCAGTTCTCCAGACCCTTCACCAGCTTCATTGCTCTTCTTTGGATGTGCTTTAGCACCTCAATGTCTTTCGTGTAGTGAGGAGCCCAGATCAGCTGTCTGCGAAAGTCAGGTTAAATTGAAGGCAAATACACTCATACAAACTAAATAAAATAAAATAAAATAAAATAAAATGAAAAATCTAATGAGACTAAGGAGTCCTGAAAAAAAAGGTTAATCAATATAATACTGAAGATGAGGAAATATTTATAGTTGAAAGAATACCTTCTAGTGGAAAGTTTCAAATTAAGTTTTCTCTAGTGAATTTTAATAAGATAGTGCTATTCCATCATTTATTATGAATAAAGCATCATTTATTATGAATAAAAGAAGTGGAAGACATAAGCTTTAAGGCTTGTGTACAATTCTCATTGTCTTCTCTGACTCCAAGATTGAGCTGAATATTCATTCTTATAACGTGGGCTTCCTGACAATTCAGAAAAGAGGAGACAAGGACTACAGTCTACACAGTCTACAGCCAAGCCTTGCTCAACAGTTAAGATAACTGGCTCAAGTTCTTCCAGTACCAAGCCTTTATTATTTTTCTTTTAAATTTTTATGCTTTAAGTATTTGTTTCTTTAATTGTTGTTTGTTTTCTATGAAGAACCTGGCTGAGCCAGCAACGCTCCTGTGCAACATTACTGCAGAACAATAGGTAGATAAGCAGCTGTACGCTATGCTTGAAACAGGCCTATACCCATAAAATTTTGCTGTACTTCACAATGTAATCTGATTCCGTACCCACATTGCTCCAACAGCGGTGGTCCAGTGAGGAAGAACAGGTTTGCACTGCATAGAGGGCAGAGGTGGTATTACAATGTTAGTTCTGATGCTTCTTAACTTTTCAGTTACTAGCTCTGCAACTTTAGTAAGCTGCTTTGTAATGCATGAACTATGTACTTCAATGTTATATGCAAAAAAAAAAGGCTATGGAAATTCTTGACAAACACCCGCAATACTGGTACTAATGAAAATGTACTTGAAGAGGAAATAATGTCTTATGGGAAGATGTATAGGTAGAAAGAGAAATAAGTAAGAGATTCTTGGGTGACAGATCCTGTTCTGTTCATGCTCCTCAGGGCCCTGGATGTGAAGGTTTGCTGCCCAGTACTCCTTTATTTTTCTGTATCTATTTGTAATTTCTTGTCAACATACTTATCCTCGGTATGTCAGTTGCCATAACAACTTCTTATTTTGATCTCTTCCACATTGTTTTCATGGTAAAGGTTTTCAGTTTAAAACTAAGTTGCATCCTTCTAGGATTGCTCAGAAGCTGTTGATTCTTTGCTCAGGAGAATAATGACCTCTTCTGTTTGGCCACAGGTGAAGGCGGTGATTTGGCACAAGCTTATTATAAAATAAGGGAAGAACCCATGTAGACACATGTCCTTGAAAGCAAATAAAATACAGCATCCCTTTAAAAGAGACTTTAGCATGCCTGTTCTGAATCTGATTTGGAGCCACTATAGGAAGATAAATTAACTATTGAAACTGCTACAAAGTATTAGGGTATTTCTTCAGCACTTGTCTTGGAATTTACATACTGGAGTTTACCGTCTTCATAAAAAATGGGGTTTAGTACAAGCACAGGCTATAAAGGCTGAAAAGGTCTTTATTGAGCAAACGCCTGTGGGTCACACATTCATTAAGTAAGAGACTTGTAAGTCCTTTGTGGCTTAGTGAACTAAATGAACTGGCTTTTATAAGCTGAAATCTTGCAAGACAGATAAAAACAGCAGGTCTAACAGCGCCATGAACTTCAACATAAGCAAGGTCAGAATCATGTCCATTTCTGTCTCTTTGGAGCACTACAGTTTAAATAGTTTTGGCATAACCTGCCCTCTCTTTCTTTGCTTAAATGAGCAGTTGTCCTTTAAGTAGTAACTTATTACCCTATAGACTCATTGTTGCAGAAATACCTTTTTTTTTGAGTAATCACTAACAGATGTCCATTTATTGAAATTGTCTTGGGAGAACAACAGCGGCAATGTAACAGTTAAGGGATGAGTAGGAGTATTAGTACAAACAAAAATAATAAAAGTAACATCAACAAATAGAACAAGTCCTTTAGCTTTATTTGTAAGAGAATAAGGGGTAATTATTGGAGACCTTGTAATAGCCACAAACTTAACAATACAAGTGGCAATGTTCTTTATCTGTGTTGTGTGGGTGGAAGTACTTGTTATTTGTGTATTTGCATTTTAACTCGCCCAGAGAGAGAGGGGGAGGGAGGGAGAAGCAGACTTTATTTAATTCAAACAAATATACTTTTCGTTTTTCAATTAGATCTCGTATTCCAGTACAGTACTGCAGTTGCAGACCTATTGCTGGAGGGGGGTGGGGATTGGGGGGGGAGTGGGGGGAAGGGAAAATAACTCAGAAAACAAGTGCTACTTTCATCTAACTAGTTTTATTACTTCACATTCTACAGTAATTCTCTCAGGTAAAAAGGTTAGAGTTTGGGGTTTTTTTGACGGTGGTGTATTTTAGCCAGCATAAAATCACAGATATGAGCAAATGCTCCATGTAAAAACTGCAAGACCAATCAGAATTTATGTCAAACAATCATTTAATCTTGCATTTGCTAAATCCTGCATCATTGCTCTAATACAGAAAAAGAAAGGAAATGGAATATGGTTTGCCAAGTACAACCAATCTTTTTCTGTGTAAAATTAAGTTTTAATTAAATATATAAAAGGTCAAAAAAAAAAAAAAAAAAAAAGGCTTGAATTCCAAAGACTTTTCAACAGCTTTTGTGAAAGTAAAAACAAGACTACTTATTTATGTCCTTAAGCAAATTTTCAGGATTCTAGTCAGTGGCATAATTTTAGAATTCTTTTAATAAGACACAACTGAGGGTGACAGAAATAGATATTTCTAGTCTACATTAGTAATTAAATCTTCAGATCATATCTCCTTTGTTGTTAATTTTTTTAATTCCTTCCTGTACCTGAACTTAACAGATTCAAACTAAAAGTTCATTGGCATTAAAACTAAAGAACTGGACAATTCTAGTATGTCTTGAAATGGGTATATTAAAAGGATGTTAAATAATTATTTTTATGTTAAAATATTTCTTTTCTGCATGTCTGTGGAAAAGTTTTGCTCCATTTCTATTCTGTAAAGGATTTCTCAATAGCTGTAATACTTTGATCCCCCTTTTTGTTTATTTTTTCAACCAGTTTCAGCAGTAAGTAGATGGCACATTTCTTCTATGATTCTGAAGCCCTGTTCAATTAAGATGTTGTATGTTAATGAGCTCCTTATTTTTACATGTAACTTCCTTCCATATGGACAAGAAGAAACATCTCCATCATGAAATTAATGAGAGGCATGTGGTAGGTTGCATTCATTGTTAATTATTATAAACTGTAATTTTATTCTTCTGCTTTCCGTGAGGGAAAGCTCTCTTACAGGAGTACCTCTCTCTCCTACACACCTACAGAGGCATCTACCTCTTTTGGAAGGCATCTTCTACTTGTTTAGGAACAAGTAAAGCTCCTATTTTTTTTTCTAGTGGTAAGCCATATAACCAAGGCAGTTGTGCAGGTGATCTTGACAGGCCTAGTACTGCCATAGAAACACTGTTTCTATGTGCAGTCCTCCTGTCACATCTGTAGAATTGCTTTGAATATTTGCAGATCAACATATTATTATAAAAGAGAAACTCTTGACCCTTCCTTCACCATGCTTTCCCACCCCTCTGTTCTGCTAGCTATTATTTTCATCTGGAAAGAAAAGAGTTTAAAAATGTTTTCTCATCCAAATCTCAGCTATATATCTTTTAAAGAAAACAATACTTTTAGATGTTTGTTTTATTGTGTTGTATATGCAAGGTTCAGAAACATAGTTTGATTTACATAAGTGTTGTCAATTTACAATACTTGAGATGTTTTTACAACAGCATCAAGAATTCATAGCATTGGCACTTTTCAGTTTTATAATGTGTATATATATATATACACACAGTACTTTCAAACTAAATGTATGTAGTATTAAAAAGCCTTCATTTTAATTAGCTATGGGGACACATACATTTGAAAAGAAATAGAACTGCCTTTTTCATGCATATTTGTGTATATAGTTTATCTAAAACCTGTTCCCATCGAAAACTGAGATGGACTGCTGTTCTATGCTGGTTTTTTTCTATAGATCAACTAAAACTTTCAGTGGATTGGATTCATTGGTCAGCACCTAAAAAGTCAATATCTGTCAACATCTTAATGTATTCAAATAACTATTTTTCTCCTAAACATGGTAATCTACACTACTTTTCTTATAACAACTTGAATATAGAACCAAAATAGGACATAAATAAAAATCCTGTCATTTTATACTTCCAATCTGTTTATCAAATCCTGCAGTCACACCCAAGTTCTGCAAACACTTATGTGTGTACTTACCATAAAAAATACACTTATTAGATACTTTGGGCTTTAGATTTGCCTTTTATCCATTGCAACATAAACACTTTGTTACATAAAGGCACGCTAACAACTGAAACTTCAGTTTAGCAAACATTAAAACATAAGCATTGGAAATAAGGCACGTATCATTTTACCTCTCAGAAAGAAAGGAAAATTGAAGCAAGGTACAGTAGATACTCTACTGGTAATCCCTGGAAACAGGGGGGAAACTTGAGGGAACTGAACACGTATAAATCACTGCAGTCAGATGTGCTGCGATCAGAAGGGAAAAACGACATGCCAGGGAACAATTGACAATTCATTCATGCTTTGTTCCAGGGGAAAATCATGGCTTCAGTTCCTCTTGCAGCATATTTTAGGTCACATGAAGGAGAAGGTGATTTGACATGGATGAATGCAAGGTTTTAACCCCAGCTGGCAGCTAAACACCACACAGTCGCTTGCTTACTCCCCCCTGCTGCAGTGGGATGAGGGAGAGAATTGGAAAAAAAAAGTAAAATTCATGGATTGAGATAAAGACATTTTAATAGAACAGAAAAGGAAGGAAAAAATAATGATGATGATGATAGAATATACAAACTAAGTGATGCACAATACAACTGTTCACCACCCACTGACAGATGCCCAGACAGTTCCCGAGCAGTGTTCACTGCTCCCCGGCCAACTCCCCCCCATCTTATATACTGAGCATGACGTCATATGGTATGGAATACCCCATTGGCCAGCTTGGGTCAGCTGTCCTGGCTATGCTCCCTCCTAGCTTCTTGTGCACCTGGCAGAGCATGGGAAGCTGAAAAGTCCTTGACTAGGGTGAACGCTACTTAGCAACAACTAAAAAAGCAGTGTGTTATCAACATTATTTTTGTACTAAAACCAAAACGCAGCACTATACCAACTACTAGGAAGAAAATTAACTTTATCCCAGCCGAAACCAGGACAATGAACCATTTACAAAATCACAGAATCACAGAACAGTTGAGGTTGGAAGGACCTCTGGAGCTAATCTGGTCCAACCAACCTGCTCAAGCAGGGCCACCTAAAGCTGGTTGCCCAGGACAGTGTCCAGACAGCTTTTCAATATCTCCAAGGGTGGAGATTCCACAGTCTCTCCGGGCAACCTGTGCCAGTGCTAGGTCACTCTCACAGTGAAAAAAGTGTTTTGTGGTGTTCAGAGGGTACTTCCTGTGCTTCAGTTTGTGCCCATTGCCTCTTGTCCTGTCACGGGACACCACTGAAAACAGCCTGGCTCTGTCTTCTTTACACCCTCCCTTCAGATATTTGTACACATTGATAAGATCTGCCCCGAGCCTTCTCTTCTCCAGGCTGAACAGCCCCAGCTCTGTCAACTTTTCCTTATAGGAGAGATACTCCTGTCCCTTCAATATCTTCATGGATCTTCACTGGACTCTATCTAGTATGTCTATGTCTCTCTTGTACTGAGGAGCCCAGAACTTGACACAGTACTCTAGGGGTGGCCTCATCAGTGCTGAATAAAAGGGAAGGATTACCTCCCTTGACCTGTTGGCAGGTCAACCCAGGATACCATTAACATTGACTAATCTGATCTCCTTCTATGACAAGGTGTCCCACTTAGTGGATGAGGGAAAGGCTGTGGATGTCTACCTGGACTTTAGTAAAGCCTTTAACACCGTTTTCCACAGCATTCTCCTGGAGAAACTGGCTGCTCTCAGTTTGGATTGGTATACTTTTCACTGGGTAAAAAACTGGCTGCATGGCTAGGCCCAAAAAGTTGTGGTGAATGGAGTTAAATCCAGTTGGTGGCCAGTCACAAGTGGTGTTCTCCAGGGCTTGGTATTGGGGCTGGTTCTGTTTAATGTCTTTATCAATGATCTGGACAAGGGGATCGAGTACACCCTTGGTAAGTTTGCAAATGACACCAAGTTGGGCAGGAGTGTTGATCTGCCTGAGCATAGAAAAGATCTACAGAGGGATCTGGACAGGCTGGGTTGATGGACCAAGGCCAACTGTATGAGGTTCAACAAGGCCAAGTGCCGGGTCCTTCTCTTGGGTCACAACAACCTCATGCAACGCTACAGGCTTGGGCAAGAGTGACTAGAAAGCTCCCCAGCGGAAAAGGACCTGTGGGTGTTGGTTGACAGACAGCTGTACATGAGCCGGCAGTGTGCCCATGAGGCCAAGAAGGCCAACAGCATCCTGGCCTGTATCAGAAATAGTGTGACCAGCAGGAGTAGGGAAGTGATTGTGCCCCTGTACTCGGCACTGGTGAGGCTGCACCTCGAATACTGTGTTCAGTTTTGGGCCACTCATTACAAGAAAAACATTGAGGTGCTGGAGTGTGTCCAAAGCAGAGCAACAAAACTGGTGAAGGGCCTATAGAGCAAGTCTTATGAGGAGCGGCTGAGGGAACTGGGACTGTTAGTCTGGAGAAAAGGAGACTGAGGGGAGACCTTATTGCTCTCTACAACTACCTGAAAGGAGGTTGTAGTGAGGTGGGTGTCAGTATCTTTTCCCAAGTTGCAAGTGATAGGACGAGAGGAAACAGCCTCAACTTGTGCCAGGGGAAGTTTAGATTGGATATTAGGAAAAAATTCTTCACTGAAAGGGTTATCAAGCATTGGAACAGGCTGCCCAGGGAAGTGGTTGATTCACCATCCCTGGAGGTATTTAAAAGATGTGTAGATGTGGCACTTAGGGACATGGTCTAGTGGGACTTGGCAGTGTTAGGTTTCCAGTTGGACTCAATGACCTTAAAGGTCTCTTCCAACCTAAATGATTCTATGATTCTATGAACATTCTTTGCTAAAAGGGCACATTGCTGGCTCATGTTCAACTTCGTGTCCACCAGGACCCCTAGGTCTTTTTCTGTCAAAATACTTTCCAGCTAGGTGCTCCCCATATATATTAGTGCATGGGGTTGTTCCTCCCCTAGTGAAGGGCTTTGCACTTCCCCTTGTTAAGCATCATGAGGTTTCTGACAGACCACTTCTTCAGCCTATTAGGTCTGGCAGCACAAACCTCTGGTGTATCAACCACTCCTCCCCATTCCACGTCGTCTACAAACTTGCTGAGGATACGTACACTCTGCCCCATCACCCAGATCATTAATGAAATGTCAAACAGGACTGGACCCAGTATTCATCCCTGGGGTAAACGGCTAGTTACTCGCCTCCAACTAGACTATGCACCAGTGATCACCACTCAGTAAATGGCCTGGACATCTAACCAGTTCTCAATCCACCATGCTGTCTGCTCATCCAGCCCACACTTCATCAACTTCTGCAAAAGGATCTTATGGGAGACAGTGTCAAAGGCCTTACTGATGTCCAGGTATACAATATCCACTGCTCTTCCCAAATCTACCAGTCATTTCATCGTAGTTTATCAGGTTGCTCAGGCCCTAATTCCCCTTGATGAATCTATGCTGACTATTCCTGATGGTTTTCTTGTCCTTCATGTGCCTGGAAATGGTTTCCAGGATTAGTTGCTCCATCACTGTCATGGTTTAACCCCGGCCAGCAAATAAACCCCACGCAGCCGCTCACTCACCCTCCCACTCCGGTAGGATGGGGGAGAGAATCGGGACGGCATAAGTAGGAAAACTCCCAGGTTGAGAGAAAAACAGTTTAATAATTGAAATAAAATGAAGTAGAACAGTAATAATAACAATGAGAACAACAACAATAACAGAATATACAAAGCAGGCAATGCACAACGCAACTGCTCACCGAC
>NW_009212308.1:14022-20551 GCF_000690835.1 Fulmarus glacialis
CGCCCCCCCGCCCCCGGTTTTTGCACTGAGCATGACATCACATAGTATAGAATACCCCATTGGCCAGCTGGGTCAACTGCCCCAGCTAAGCTCCGCCCCCCGCCCCAGCTTCCCCTGCAGGTGGCAGGGCATGGGAGGCCGAAAAGAAAAACCAAAACTCTCCCCGGTGCAAGCACCACCCAGCAACAACCAAAGCATCAATGGACCGTCAATGCTCCTCTCATACCAAACCCAAAACACAGCACACCCCCCAAGCTGGTGGAAGAAAATTAACTCTGTCCCAGCCAGAACCAGGACAATCACCTTTCCAGAGATCATCGTGTGTCCTGTAGTCCCCTAAGTCCTCCTTCTCGCCCTTTTTGAAGATACGAGTGACATTTTCTCTCCTCCAGCCTTGGGACGCTTCTCCCAATCACCATGATTGATCAAAGGTAATTGAGAGTGGCCTCATGATAACATCAGCCAGTTCCCTCAGAACTCTTGGGTGCATCCTGTCAGGGCCCATGGACTTATATATATTCAGTTGCTTAAGTGTTCCCTGATCTGATCCTCTTCCACCAAGGGTACATCTTCCTTGCTCCAGACCTTCCCCTTGGTCTCTGGGACCTGTGATTCCTGAAGGCCAGTCTTGCTAGTAAAGAATGAGGCAAAGGCGGCATTCTGCAGCTTAGCTTTTACCATGTCCTGTTTAACTGGGTTCCTCACCTTATTCAGCAGTAGGCCCACATTTTCCCTAGTCTTCCTTTGTTACCTATGTACTTATAGACCTTCTTGTTGTCATTAACATCCCTCACCAGATTTAATTCCTTGTGGATGTCATGGTTTAACCCCAGCCGGCCACTGAGCACCATGCAGCCGCTCGCTCACTCCCCCCACAATGGGATGGGGAAGAGAATCAGAAGGGAGAAAGTGAGAAAAGTCGTGGGTTGAGATAAAGACAGTTCAATAGGGAAAGCAAAAGCCGCGCGCGCAAGCAAAGCAAAACAAGGAATTCATTCACTAATTCCCATCGGCAGGCAGGTGTTCAGTCTCCTCCAGGAAAGCAGGGCTCCCATCATGCGTAATGGTTACTTGGAAAGACAAATGCCGTCACTCCGAACCTCCCCCCCTCCTTCTTCTGCGCCCAGCCTTATATGCTGAGCATGACGTCATATGGTATGGAATAGCCCATTGGCCAGCTGGGCCACCTCCCCCCCTCCTTCTTCTGCGCCCAGCCTTATATGCTGAGCATGACGTCATATGGTATGGAATAGCCCATTGGCCAGCTGGGCCACCTCCCCCCCTCCTTCTTCTGCGCCCAGCCTTATATGCTGAGCATGAAAGATGAAAAGTCCTTGACTAGCGTAAACATTACTTAGCAACAACTAAAACATCAGTGTGTTATCAACACTATTCTCATACTACATCCAAAACACAGCACTGTACCAGTTAATAGGAAGAAAATCAACTCCATCCCAGCTGAAACCAGGACAGTGGACAAACCACAAACCTCCAGTTTGAGGCCTCCAGTAGAGGAAGGATGGCAATAAATATGACCATGTTGAGCAGAGGCCACTGAGAAGGTGGGGCTGGAGCCCTTGCCCTGCAAGGAGTAGTTGTGGGACTGGGGCTGGTTCAGCCATGATAAGGGACTGTTTTGGAGCACCCAGCATCATCCCCAGGACTGCTGGTCAGTCATGGAGGAGACGCAGCCAGGTTCTTCACAGCGGTATGTAGCGGGAGGGTGAGAGGCAGCGTCACAACCTGAAACTCAAGAAGTTCAGGCTGGAGATGAGGAGAAACTTTTTCCCCACGAAGACAGCTCAGCATAGAGCCGAGGTCAAGGAAGGTTGGGCCATCTGTGGCATTGGGGGTTTCACACTCCAACTGTGAAGCCATAAGCAGCCTGGTCCGACCCCATGGCTGAGCCTGCTCTGGGCCCGGTCTGAGACTGGAGACCTCCCCAGGACACCTCCCTGCCAGCCTGAATTATCTCACGATCCTACAATCAATTGAAATAATATTCTTACAGCTACAAACTGAGAGAGCCAGGTTCCCAAGTGTCTTGAGATGGCTCTTCAGTAATGAACTGACAAATCATTAGTGCCTCTTATAAGAAAGCCGTCAGAGAGCATAACCTCAGTCTCCTTAGCCCAAATTGTTTGGGAGTTATACATGTATGAGAACACTAATAAAGTGTTCTTTGCCTTGGAAAACTTAATTCTATCATCCATTGGATTTTTTCTGCCATGTAAATAAACATACCCTCAACTGCTTTGCTGAATTAAGGACCTTAACAGTCAAGTCCAATCTATCTACTTCATCATTCTGCCCATTCTGTATACCTTATGAATGAGTATTTGCAAAAAAATCCCACAAAACAAACCAAAACAAAACCAGTAAAAATTACCTAAAATAAATACAAGCAAAGTACTCACCTTTACTTACTGCTTTTATGTTTTACAGTCAGGAGTAAGATGGAAATTTATTTCATTACAAAAGTAAACTACATAGATAAGTTAAATGACTGCTGCATGTCAGTGCGAATGTATCAGAAGTGAATATATGTGTTTCCTTTCTCTCTTCAAATTTATGCAAATGTTTTTGTTCCCTTTCCCCAACAGGATCCTTTGAGAGCTCATTGGTGATCTGTTGTTTCCATGAACCATTACGTCCTTTGAAAAGGTCTGTTCCTATTTTTTACTTTGTAGGAAGTGAAAAAAAAAAAAAAAACAGTTAAGAGAGGTTGGTAACAATAAGAGATAGAGAAAAGTAATCTTTCTGGGTATTTCTGTTTCAGACAGCCATTCAAAAAGGTCACATGGGTAAATGAGAGTTTTAGCCAGATAAATGAAGCGTAAGACTAATGATAAGGGAAATCCTGCTCTTAACAGATGTGTCCACTTGGATGATGTGGTGAGGGAAAGCAAAGCAAGTGATTCCAGACACTTCTCTGGCAATAAAGCCATCTTGCTGATGCAGGTTGGCTAGACTAGGAGGTATGCTGCTGAGCATAAAACACAACACAAGGCTGGCAGAGGTCCTGCTGTGTTACGCAGGATCAGGGCACTGATTCCTTTACCCTCTTCCTTTTAAAATCACCTGGCCTAATTACACAGCAGAGAGCATAAATTGGTCTTTTTCATAAAGATTCTTGCAAGGAGAGTAAGAATGCTCAGCCACACAAAGTAAATCTCTTAGCAAAGAGGCTAGAAACAGGGTAGACTGGGTCTATAGATAGAAGTTCACCAGCTTTCTTCTATGGGACATCAACTATCTGCTTTAGTATGAAGTGGGTTTAGTGACGACTTGACTAACCTGAACTTACTAAGAATATTTTTAGAATGCACATGTAGGAAGAAATTTCTAGGTAGGTTCAGAACTACTATTAATAAAGGTACTGAAAGTGCATAATAATGTTGCTCTTACAGGAGGAATAAAAATAATTTGATTAAGTCTGAGAAATAAAGTGCAGGAAGAGCATGATTCCATTTGATAGATATTGATTTCATTTAGATTTGCTAAGTATGGGTAATTGGGTGGGTGTTGTGAATAATATTAGAAGATGTGAATAACAAGGGCATGTGTTAAAGATGTAATTTTAATGAATAGAAGAAGGTTGAATTTTAATGAGTAGAAGAAACTGAATAAAATTAAGAAAAACCTCTTCTAATTTTCTCTTTTAGTTTAACCCTGGTATCCTGGATGTAAAGATGAAGTTTAAAATAACATAAATAGAATTCTCTGTAACTTGATTTAAGTGGTAAATTTCACCAGTCTTTTTTTGTTTGTTTGTTTGTTTCTAGGGAGCAAATCTATACTTCAGTATCTGTGTAAAAACTAGATGCAGGCTAAAGGATCAGAAAAGCAAATGACTACTTTTAATAAAGATTATTATTAAAATAAATTTTCATGACAAGTACTGTGCTCAAGTATAATGGTTTAACTTGTATGACTTATCATAAAATAATCTGCCTTGCAATCATCAGGATTTCACAGAAGTAAAGTTCAATCTGGCAGAATTTTCCCACATGGTTTTAAGACACAGAAACTGTAATGTAGGAGAAATTGGGGCAGGGGGGTGGGAATGGAGAACAACCAAAAAGACAAAAGAAAAACCACTACCAAGAAAAATCTGCACTCTGCAGATCTTAATGTTCTCATTCTGCTTTTCAGGACTGCTAATGTTCACCCTAAAATACATATATATATATTTGGGATAGAAATGAGGAATAAATCCGGGGGCAAAAAAAAACCCCAAAACCAAACCCACAAGCAATAACCTAATCTTCCCGCAGGTAGGAACTCAAACTAACCAATTTCAATGATAAAACCCATAAATCTTTACTTCAGCAGTGATGTATGGATATAGCCGCAAAATCTAGATGTAACACGCTTCAGACATGTAGTGGTGATATGTGTTATCTTCACAGCTGCTACATGCCACGTTGCACCAGGCAGTGATAATTAGAAGTCATTGTTTCTGTAAAACACTCACATCTGCCCATAAGAACAGGAATGTGTCACCTGTAAATATGAAGACAAACATATCCCCATTTATTTAGATAAGTTGTTTGTTAGTACAATGTGCTTTTATTTAATTGCCATAGGACTTCTAAAAACCTAATCTGGAAGAAGAGAAACATAAATGAAAAAGCATATATGAATCTTTTTTGAATGTAAAATCTGTTTTTTTATAAACACCACTAGTTATTCTTTTCTCCAGCACTACATCTTCATTTTGCAGAGAGATACCTTTTACTTGGTCTTCATGTCCATAGCTTGTCAACACTGCAGATTCCTATGAAAAGGCAGGTTCATATCCATGTTGTATAGCTAACACAGGCTTCAAGAAAACATCCCCAAGATCCTGTATAACTTATGGGAATTTTAGTTTTAACCATTAGAATATAATAATTTCAATATTCACCAACTAGTGGGAATAGCTGTGCAATTATTTTTGAAGTGGGATATGCAGCTCAGATTAATTTTTGTTTTAAATTACATTCTGAGGAGGTGAGATTAGTTTTTGTTTGAGTTCTCATGTGTTCTAATGTAGTGTTAACCCTTTCTCATGAATTCCCCAGATTCAAGAAATGATCTACAGGCAGCTCTGAACTAATATAATTTGCTGGAGCTCTTTCACATAAAAATGACCTTGGAATTCCTGATGTGGTGTGATCAATATAGTTAAAGCTGAGGGTGGCAACCATCTCCAGTATAAAGACATTTGTCATAGTGATCAAAGTAAATTATGTTTTCCTACTGCCTTAACTTTTTGTTGTAAGAATCATGTATATTTTAGATGTTGAAGTATATCAGTAACTGTTCTTGAGCTCCTCCTAGGACTACCAGAAGTTGAGGGTAATTCTGTGCCTCATTGAAGAGGAATTATTTTTCAGTTTTGCATAAAAACTCCTAATTCAGTTTGTGATGTTGAGATATAAAAAAATCAATAGTCCACTTGTAAACATACACATGTAAACACTCATAGTACAGGGCTAACATTTTGAAAATGCCTTAATAATATAAAAATCCTGGTCTCTGTTTTTGAAGTGATTTAGACTTTCTAGAAAAAGAGAATAACAAACTTATGAAAAAAATCCTATTTAGAGCTCTAGTACGTAACAATAATAAAGTGAATTGCAAGAACTCTTTCTAACATATGAACTATGGTTATGATGTATTTCATGTTGCCCAAATCTACCAAGATGTGCAAGCTGTGCCTCCACAGTACAAATACATCTAGATACTCAGAAAATTGTGATTTTCTAAGAAAAAGAGAGAGAAAGATTCTTTTTGCCGTCTATTTATTCACATTTGGGATTATAACTATTTCCTGGTACTTTATGCATTTATGTTTTCAAGACTCAGTTCTGCAATTCATTCTTTCTGGCCACAGAAAAGAAGTTGACAGTGAAGGTTCAACTAATTCCTTACACAGAAGCCTCTCTCTTTAATATAATGGATGAGAGAAATTACGTTAAATGAGTGTTCTGCAACTGGAACAGGTTTTTTTCACACTACTGGATTTACAGGTAAATTCCAGTGCTAGGTTGCAAACTTTTAATCTGACAAACTGGAATTTGCTGTAGTCTTTCTTTTTCTTGGCATTTTTAAGATGCGGTACTATAATCATCATCATCAACTTCAACTATGATCTATGTTGCAGGGAATTAAATAAGAGAACAAAATCAGTTGACAATACCTCTCTCTACCCCAAGATAAAGGTACTGCATATTTTCTTCTGAAGTCATCAAATCACATTGAAAAGGTATCACATCACTTGGCTTCAAGTTAATAGATATAAAACTAAGCAGTCTTCTCAGTAGTAAAAAACAAACACACACCCAAAAAATCAAACCAATTAATTCCAAACAGGAGATCACTTAACATTTGACACTTGTACATTACCGGATAGACTTTTCAGATACGTTGGTAATAATTTTTGTACAAGAGAAGAAGGGATTTTCCTTTCAAAACCTTTACCAGTTTTACTATGGACTTATAAATAAGTGAAAATCCCTTAGAATCATAGAATCATAGAATC